>NC_085034.1:707053-759375 GCF_963692335.1 Osmerus eperlanus | reverse complement strand
GCCTCTCTCATCTCCCCCTCTCTCTGCCTCTCTCATGTCCCCCTCTCTCTGCCTCTCTCATGTCCCCCTCTCTCTGCCTCTCTCATCTCCCCCTCTCTCTGCCTCTCTCATCTCGTCCTCTCTCTGCCTCTCTCATCTTGTCCTCTCTCTGCCTCTCTCATCTTGTCCTCTCTCTGCCTCTCTCATCTTGTCCTCTCTCTGCCTCTCTCATATTGTCCTCTCTCTGCCTCTCTCATCTTGTCCTCTCTCTCTCCTGCTTTTCCCCTCTCCTCCCCTGCTCCCCCTCTCCTCCCCCTCTCCTCCCCCTCTCCTCCCCCTCTCCTTCCTCTCCTCCCCTCTCCTCCCCCTCTCCTCCCCTTCTCCTCCCCTGCTCCCCCTCTCCTCCCCCTCTCCTCCCTCTCCTCCCCCTCTCCTCCCTCTCCTCCCCCTCTCCTCCCCTGCTCCCCCTCTCCTCCCTCTCCTCCCCTGCTCTCTGGCTGCAGGATTGTGTGTGTGTTAAGGGACACAGCACCAATGATGGTGTGGGAGTCAGGTGTCTGAGCGGTTAGGGAATCGGGCTAGTAATCTGAAGGTTGCCAGTTCGATTCCCGGCCGTGTCAAATGTGAAGTGTCCTTGGGCAAGGCACTTCACCCTACCCCTCGGGGGGAATGTCCCTGTTCTTACTGTAAGTCGCTCTGGATAAGAGCGTCTGCTAAATGACTAAATGTAAATGTAAATGATGTAAGGCTGTGTATGTGTAGCTGAGGCTGGTCGACTCCATCATGTAGCCTCCCTGCTATGCTGCTTCCTGTTCTCCCTACCAGAGAGAGGCCAGGGAGAGAGAGGCCAGGGAGAGAGAGAGAGAGAGGCCAGGGAGAGAGAGAGAGAGAGAGGCCAGGGAGAGAGAGAGAGAGGCCAGGGAGAGAGAGGCCAGGGAGAGAGGGGAGAGAGAGAGAGAGGCCAGGGAGAGAGGGAGAGAGAGAGGGGCAGGCAGCAGGTTTCTCTGATAAAGGAGTCTTTGTCTCAGCGCTGGAGCTCACACTGTACTTTAGCTTTCATCTGTGTTCTTAAACAGCAGATTACACACACACAATGGCCTGTGTGTGTGTGTGTGTGCTGGCCTGACCTCAGTAGGTCTGGTTGCCATCCGGAGCAGCAGACCCAGAGAGCTCAGCACGACCACATGTGCTGCTGTGCTGCTGGGATGGATGTGACCACAGCTACATGATCTCCTGGATCCAGAGGAGCCGCCGGGCCCAGTAGGACTGGAGCTGGGCTGGTGTGTGTGTGCATGTGTGTGTGTGTGTGTGTGTGTGTGTGTGAGAGAGATGGACTTCAGTAACCAGGATGTAGAGTTGTTGTTTGATGGAGTAGCTGACAGGATCAAGAGTCACAAGAGCAACCTGAGTAAGATAGCTCTCTCTTTCTCTTCCTCTTTCTCTCTCTCTCTCTCTCTCTCTCTCTCTCTCTCTCTCTCTCTCTCTCTCTCTCTCTCTCTCTCTCTCTCTCTCTCTCTCTCTCTCTCTCTCTCTGTCTCTCTAGCTATCTTTATCTCTCTCTCTCTAGCTCTCTTTATCTCTATCTCTCTTGTTGTCTATCTCTGGCCATCCCTCTACTATTTCTTGCTATCTCTGTCTCAATCTCTCTAAAGTTTTTCCGTTTGCGGGTGTGTGTGTGTAGAGCCTCTGTGCAGCTGTTGGTCAGATGATGACATGAGGAGTAACAGTGCATGACTGTCTGAGGACTCCCTCAGTTAGAAGGAAGAAAGAGGGAGGGCTGGAGGAGAGGAGAGGGATGGAGAGAGATGGATGGAAGTATGGATGGAGGGATCATCTTAGGAATGTAAAACCCAGAGGTGTGTCGACTCTGCTATCCCACAATGCAGTTCTCCAGTCAGCTGTGTTTCTAATAGGCTTACTAACAGGACACCACTAAGCTACTTAACCCTCCCTGACCCTGCAACCTCTCTCTCACACACACACACACACACACACAGATGATGACGATGTCATAGTAACGACTATAATACTAATGATGATGATGGTGGTGTGTGTGTCTCTGTGTGGCCCAGAGGAGGAGCTGAGGAAGTTAAGGGAGGAGATCAATGTTGACACACTGAAACAGGAGCTGGAGAGAGAGAGAGGACGGAGACTGGACCTGGAGCAGAAGATGAACGAGGTCCTCAAATCCAGGTGAGAGAGATGATCCATCTCTCCTCTCTCTCTTCTCTTTCCCCCCTCTCTCTCCCTGCGCCTCCTCCTCTATCTCCCTCTCTCTCCTCCTTCCCTCCTTCCCTCTGATTATATTTAGACTTCTCAACAGCCTGCTGGCACAATTCCTCAAGGAGCCTGTGTGTGTGTGTATGTATGTGTGTGTTTGTGTTAGGTTGGAAGACTCTCCGCCCCTCCCCCCAGGAAATCCCGCCCACCTCTGCCAATGGTGCAGGTGAGAGGAGTGTGTGTGTGTGTGTGTGTGTCAACCAAGCGGTCAGACTGTATTTGCAGATTGGTGGAATGGAGGGTGGTATTTATGGAAATGGGCTACATTTGTAGATCAACTAATCTAGGGCAGACAGCCCTTTGGTGCTCCAAGAAGCATGTGTGTGTGTGGTTGGGGCTTGGTGACTGATTTAGGTTAATGGGAGTCTGCTATTAAACCTGATTGAAACACTGTTAACTGGTCGAGCTAACCAAATCCCCCCTCTCTCTGTCTCTATCTCCCTCTCTCTCTGTCTCTATCCCCCCTCTCTCTGTCTCTATCTCCCTCTCTCTGTCTCTATTCCCCCCTCTCTCTCTCTCTCTGTCTCTCTCCCCCCTCTCTCTCTCTCTGCCCGTAGGGGAGGGTGTGTGCTCGCGGCTGCAGAAGTGGCTGTGTGAGCGAGTGGGCGTGTACATGGAGGACTTCCACTTCCAGCCAGAGGAGAGCGCTGTGGAGACTGAGGAGCCACTCAGTGCCAAGAGGTGAGGGGGGAGGGCAGGGGGGAGGGCAGGGGGAGGGCAGGGGGGACGGCGGGAGGCAGGACTGGGGTAAGGAGAAAGAAACAGAAAGAGAGGAGAGCATGTGGTGTGTGTTTTCAGAGACAGACAAGACAGGTAGGGAGACAGACAGTCAGACGGGTCAGTTGGTCTGGATCTCCAGCCTGCTGTGTATCACAGTGTTTCTGCCCTCTGCTGGTGGGAGAGGAGAACTGCATCCTTATGTCCAGAGCTCTCCTGCTGGTGACGCCTTTATCCAGAACATACTGGGGGGTTTGAACCTGCACCCTCTAGTCTGCTGTGTGTGCTTCCTCCCAGACAGAGAGCATGTCTCTCTCTGCTCTCTCCTCTCCCAGGTTAACAGAGAGCATGGTGTAACTCTCTCTCTGCTCTCTCCTCTCCCAGGTTAACAGAGAGCATGGTGTAACTCTCTCTCTGCTCTCTCTTCTCCCAGGGTAACAGAGAACATGGTGTAACTCTCTCTGCTCTCTCCTCTCCCAGGTTAACAGAGAACATGAGGCGACTCAGTAAGTACCACTTCCTGTGTTCATCATCTAGTCTCTCTCTCACCCAGCCTGCCTCTAGAGGCAGTCTCTCACCCAGCCTGCCTCTAGAGGCAGTCTCTCACCAGTCTGCCTTTAGAGGCAGTCTCTCACCCAGCCTGCTTGTTTCAGAGCGAGGGGCTCGTCCGGTCACCAACTTCATGAGGAACCTGTCGGCCCTGTCCAGCTGGCACTCTGTCTACACCTCTGCTTTTGCATTCATCGTGAGTATCTCTCTATCCTGTTACTCTCTCTTGTTACCCCCTCCCTCCCTCCTCCCTCCCCCCTCCCTCCCTCTCCTGTTACTTGACGTGTGTGTGTGTGTGTGTCAGATCTACATGAACGCAGCGTGGCATGGTTGGGCCATCCCCATGTTGCTGTTCCTGGCCATCCTGAGGCTCTCCCTCAACTACCTCATCTCCAGGTAACCATGGTGACCCCTGGTCATGTGACCATGTAACCTCCTCCCCCGGGTCACGTGACCATGTAACCTCCTCCCCCCGGGTCACGTGACCATGTAACCTCCTCCCCCCGGGTCACGTGACCATGTAACCTCCTCCCCCCGGGTCACGTGACCATGTAACCTCCTCCCCCGGGTCACGTGACCATGTCCTGATGTCATCCCTTTGTGATGTGGTAATGTGATGATGATGTTACTAGAGTCGCTCTGGATAGGAGCGTCTGCTAAATGTAGAATGGAGCAGGGTTTTGATGATCCTTTTGGAAAGTTCAAAGTTTCATTCTCCATCTATCTCTCTCCAGAGGATGGAGAATTCAGTGGAGTATTGTACCTGAAGTCTCAGAGCCAGTGGTAAGAACCACTCGCGTCATGCCACTTCCTGTCCATCCATATCTCCACAGGAAGTGGAGGTTTCTACTTCCTGTGCAGGTGTGGTGCAGTGACCCATGTTGTTCTCCCCTGTAGGAGCCTCCGAAGGAAGACCTGACCGTGTCTGAGAAGTTCCAGCTGGTCCTCGATGTAGCGCAGAAAGCACAGGTACCCTAACCCCACCATGTACCCTAACCTACCTTACCTAACCCCACCATGTACCCTAACCTACCTTACCTAACCCTACCATGTACCCTAACCTACCTTACCTAACCCTACCATGTACCCTAACCTACCTTACCTAACCCCACCATGTACCCTAACCTACCTTACCTAACCCTACCATGTACCCTAACCTACCTTACCTAACCCTACCATGTACCCTAACCTACCTTACCTAACCCCACCATGTACCCTAACCTACCTTACCTAACCCCACCATGTACCCTAACCTACCTTACCTAACCCTACCATGTACCCTAACCTACCTTACCTAACCCCACCATGTACCCTAACCTACCTTACCTAACCCCACCATGTACCCTAACCTACCTTACCTAACCCTACCATACTCCCACCATGCTACCTTACCTAGATACCCTACCAGATCCTGCCCCCGCTAGAACACAGTATTTAATGTTCATGATGATGTCACTTGGTGCTTATATCTTTTCTCATGTCCCAGAACCTTTTTGGGAAGATGGCCGACGTTTTGGAGAAAATTAAAAAGTAAGTCAGAGTGATTCACCACGATGTGTCACTGAATCACTTGAATATTGAATCACTTGACTAATGAATCATTGTATCACTAAATGACTTTCACGGAATCACTGTTTCAAATAATGTAATCAATGTCAGTAAATCATTGAATCACAGTCAGTAAATCATTGAAAGATTGTACAGTTGAATGAGACATTGTGAGAGATTGCAGGAGTAGACATGACAACTTAGTGTCTGACTGTCTAGACTGTCCATGAACACTGAATAAACTACCTGTAGACAACAGATTCAATCTTACATCTTTCTCTGGGTGTGTCTTTGTGTTTCTGTGTGTGTGTGTGTGTGTGTGTGTGTGTGTGTGTGTGTGTGTGTGTCTGCGTGTGTGTGTGTGTGTGTGCATGTGTGTGTGTGTGTGTGTGTGTGTCTGCGTGTGTGTGTGTGTGTGTGTGTGTGTGTCTGCATGTGTGTGTGTGTGTGTGTGTGTGTTTGTCAGCCTGTTCATGTGGGTGCAGCCTGAGATCACCCAGAAGCTCTACGTGTCTCTGTGGGTGGCCTTCATCTCCTCCTGTCTGCTGCCCTACAAACTGGTGGGCTTCATGATGGGTGAGTACACACACACACACGCAGGCACACACACACATGCAGGCACACACACACACAGAGACACACAGTCTCTCACAAACAGTCTTTCTGTCTCTTACACACACACAGCCCAGAGTATTACGTAACATGGTAAATATTTAATTCCTGTTTAAAGTGAATCTATGGTCGGTTGCACACAGACACTCCCTCTTTCTCTCTTTCAATTTCTCTCTATTTAACCATCTTACTGTATCTTACTGTATGTTACTGTATCTCACTGTATCTCACTGTATCTTACTGTATCTGACTGTATCTTACTATCTTACTGTATCTTACTGTGTCTTACTGTATCTCACTGTATCTTACTGTATCTTACTGTATCTTACTGTATCTTACCCCACCTGTCCGTCCCTCCCTCCCCCCTCCCCTCCCCCCCCTCCCTCCCTCCCTCCCTCCCTCCCTCCCCCCTCCCTCCCTCCCTCCCTCCCTCCCTCCTCCAGGCCTGTATGCTGGGGTCAAGTTCTTCATCGTTGACTTCCTGTTTAAGAGCTGTCCCAAGCTGAGAGACAAGTACGACACTCCGTACATGGTGTGGAACCTGCTTCCCACAGACCCCCAGCTCAAGGAACGCTCCAACGCCACCGTGGGGTCCCGGAGGGTGAGACACACACACACACCAAGCACACACACACACACCAAGCACATACACACACACACCAAGCACATACACACACACACACCAAGCACACACACACATACAGACACACCAAGCACACACACACATACACGCAGACACGTACGCATGCACACACACACACACGTACACAAACTTAAGCCAACACACACAGAGACATACTGTAATCATCTGACACAGATTAGGCTGAGACCACCCGAGAGAGAGAGAGAGAGAGAGAGAGAGAGAGAGAGAGAGAGAGAGAGAGAGAGAGAGAGAGAGAGAGAAGGAGGGGGGGAGAGAGAGAAGGAAGGGGGGAGAGAGAGAGAGAGGAGGGGGGAGAGAAGGAGGGGGGGAGAGAAAGAGAGAGGGTGGGAGAGAGGGAGGGGGGGAGAGAGAGGTGGGGGGAGAGAGAGAGAGAGGTGGGGGGAGAGAGAGAGGGGAGGGGAGAGAGAGAGAGGAGAGGGGTAGGGGGGAGAGAGATAGCAAAAGGGAAAGATATGGAGGGAGAGAGAGAGAGAGGGAGGGAGGGGTATGGAGGGAGAGAGAGAGCCAAAGGGAGGGATAAGGAGAGAGAAAGTGTGTGTGTTCTACTGTGTTTGTGTTCTACTGTGTGTGAGTGTGTGTGTGTGTGTGTGTGGGGGGCTGTAGTGACGCCACATGTTCTGTTTTTCTCTCTCAGCTGTCTGCTTGTGAGAAGGTAGGGAGAGACTGTTACCTAGTACCTGTGTGTGCACCAGCTTACCTCAGACTGTGTGTGTGTGTGTGTGTGTGTGGGTGTGTGGGACAGAGTTGGTAGCCCTTGTGAAAGTACAGGTGTTTTAGTCCTGTAGGGTTACCTGGAGTAGATTAGACCCCTCGCTACAGACTCTAGAACAATGTACCTTTAACAAGGACTAAATAGGCTCTTAGCACACCTTGACTAGACTAGAACATACCTCTAGAACCGCTCTAGAATGATGTTCCATCCCCAAGAACTATCAAGGACTAGCCTAGAACCCTAGAAGACCTGGACTAGGCCAAACTAGAACCATAGTACTCCTCTTGAACTATATTTTAGTACTTTGTTGTAATCTAACTCTGTAAGATCAATCCTTTCTCACCCTCAAGGAAAATCATCTGGTAAGATTTTCTAAAGACAGCGTTCTTCATCTATATATGTAATCTCCTAGTAACAGATGCATATTAACAAGTGTATACTAGTAACAGGTGCATATTAACAAGTGTATACTAGTAACAGATGCATATTAACAAGTGTATACTAGTTAACAGGTGCATATTAACAAGTGTATACTAGTAACAGATGCATATTAACAAGTGTATACTAGTTAACAGGTGCATATTAACAAGTGTATACTAACATCCTTCCCAGGGGGCCTTGCTTGCCAGAGCATGCTAACAGGAAGTCCCAGCATCCAGCAGCATGCCCTCATTGGCTGAATGGTTATCTGTAGCCACCCCCCCCAGCGCATTAACTCCCCGCCATGCCCCTCCCCACCTGCAGAGGGAGCCACTGAGAGTAGAGGAAGGGGATTTCTAGACGTCCACACTAACAGAAACCTGTGTGTGTGTGTGTGAGTGTGTGTATGTGTGTGTGTGTGGGCGGGGCGGGGCTAGAAGGGGACTTGCTCTGCGCTTTGCACGAGGCGCCGCCTCCAAAGGTGAAGATGCTGATGAGATTGATGATGAAGACAGGAGATGTACCTGGTTGACATGAAGATTGTCATAGTCAAAGAACATGATGAAGTATTTTCATTCTCCTCACCTCCTCCTCCTCTTTCACCTCTTCCTCCTCCTCCTCCTCACCTCCTCCTCTTCCTCCTCCTCCTCTTTCACCACCTCCTCCTCTTCCTCCTCTTTCACCACCTCCTCCTCTTCCTCCTCCTCACCTCCTCCTCTTTCACCACCTCCTCCTCTTTCACCTCCTCCTCTTCCTCCTCCTCACCTCCTCCTCCTCTTTCACCTCCTCCTCTTCCTCCTCCTCACCTCCTCCTCTTTCACCACCTCCTCCTCTTCCTCCTCCTCACCTCCTCCTCTTTCCCCACCTCCTCTTCCTCCTCACCTCCTCCTCCTCTTTCACCTCCTCTTTCTCCTCCTCACCTCTTCCTCCTCTTTCACCTCCTCCTCCTCCCTCTCCTCTTCCTCCTCCCTCCCTCTCCTCCTCCCTCTCCTCCTCCTCCTCCTGTCTCCAGATCCAGCCGGTGGTGTCCAGGAGCAGTCTGGCTGCGGTGCCGTGTGGTCTGACCAGAGAAGAAGAGAGCTCCCGCACCCACAGCACCAAGAAGGGAGCCTTCCACGAGGTGTTCAGCCTCCCGGACACGGAGCGCCCCCTGGCGGGTGAGACAGGTTACTGCAGCAGGACACAGAGACCGTGTGTGTGTGTGTGCTAACAGTGCTCTCTCTCTGCAGTGTGTGAGAACGGCTGGAGGTGCTGTCTGATCAACAGAGACAGGAAGATGCCCACAGACTACATCAGAAACGGAGTGCTCTACGTCACAGAGGGGTCAGTACAGGGGTCAGGGGTCAGTACAGGGGTCAGGGGTCAGTACAGGGGTCAGGGGTACCTGGTGATGGGCAAAAGAATGGGAATTACAGTATCCACCTCAACCTCTTTCTCCCCCCCCCTCCTGCTCCCCCCCTCCTGCTCTCCCCCCTCCCCTCCCCCCCCCCTCCTGCTCTCCCCCCTCCCTTCTCCCCCTCCTGCTCTCCCCCTCCCCTCCCCTCTCCTCTGTTCAGCTATCTCTGCTTTGAGAGCTCCAGCTCCAGATCTGGCCCCTCTAAGAAAAATAAAGTCATCAAGCTGGTGGACATCACTGACATACAGAAGGTGTGTGTCTCTGTGTGTCTGTGTGTCTGTGTGTGTGTGTCTCTGTGTCTGTGTGTGTGTGTGTGTGTGTGTGTGTGTGTGTGTGTATGTGTGTGTGTCTGTGTCACTCCTCCTGTACCTAATCTAATACTGCCATCTTGTTTTTGTGTTGCTCTTTTGTGGATTTCTAATTTCATTAGTACCTTCTCTCTCTCAGTACAAGGTTCTGTCTGTTCTTCCTGGTTCTGGGATGGGCATCTCCATAGCAACTCCCTCCACACAGAAGGTAGGTGGACCTGACTCCCCCTTCCCCTCCTCTTTCTTCCCCTCTTCCATCTCTGAAGTACAAATAAATAATAATAAATAGTTTATTGGTAGAAAAGAATCTCCTATATATTGATTTTATGTAAAGCACCTTGAGCTGCAATTCTTGTATGAAATGTGCTATATAAATAAAGTCTTACTTACATGACGAGCCAGTCCTGTTGACATCATCCCTCTGCCCTCCTGTGGTCTCCAGCCTCTGGTGTTTGGAGCCATGATCCACAGAGATGAGGCTTTCGAGGCCATCTTCACCCAGTACATGAAGATCATGACCACCAGCAGGCCTCCAGGGAACCCTGAACTCTAGCTGGCCGTGTCCCACTAAGGGAGCCCCGGGATGGGCTTCAGATCTGCGGCACGCCCCTCCCCCTCTCTGGATCTGCCTGCTTTGAAGGATATAGTGCACTCTCTCTCTGTGTGTTAGTGAGAGTGTGTGTGTGGTGTGCGTGTGTGACAAGGTGGGTCAGAGGGACTTTTATATCAAAGACGTCTCATCACTAGCAAGGAGGCTGGATCTCCCTGGTTCCTTCTCACTTACTGTACGTGTGAGTGTGTGTGAGTGAGTGAGTGTGAGTGTGAGTGAGTGAGTGTGAGTGTGTGTGTGTGAGTGTGTGTGAGTGTGTGTGTGTGAGTGAGTGTGTGTGAGTGTGTTTTCCCACTCACCAGATCATCTCTTGATCTATTGATCTCACCGGTTCTGCTTCCTGTGGTACGTCAGTGTTACGGTTCCACCTGCTTCCTGTGGTACGTCAGTGTTACGGTTCCACCTGCTTCCTGTGGTACGTCAGTGTTACGGTTCCACCTGCTTATGTTGGCTTCTGTTACTGCGTTCCTGTTGTGCTGTACACTGTGACTGTGTATCCATTAGAACCCACACAGAACCTTTCAGTCAGGATCCACAGCTGCTGTTGTCCCTGGAGACGCACACACACACACAGTTATGCACACACACACACGCTCACCTCAGCCACTATGCTTCAGAACAGGTGTCTTTCCCACAGGTTGGTGTTTGTTGTGAAGAAGGTTTAAATGCCTTTATTTTCGTCGAGACATTGTTTTTGTTTTGGTACCAAACAGCCAGTGGAAGAGAGGAGGACAGGTCCAGGCTCAGATCATCCTCGGAGCTCTCTCTGGTACAACAGCAGAACAGCTGACTCCAGACCAGCTGAGGGAGACAGTGGGAGAGGGACATTGTCGTGTTCATGCCTCTCTCCCTCTCTCTCTCATAAAAGTACATTCTGGGGTTTTATTTTCCATCCAAATGAAAAATGTTGAGGTGACTGGAACCCTTGAACCTGGAACTGAATCTGCTTTTCAGTTTACATTTACATTTAGTCATTTAGCAGGCGCTCTTATCCAGAGCGACTTACAGTAAGTACAGGGACATTCCCCCGAGGCAAGTAGGGTGAAGTGCCTTGCCCAAGGACACAACGTCATTTTGCACGGCTGGGAATCGAACTGGCAACCTTCAGATTACTAGCCCGACTCCCTCACCGCTCAGCCACCTGACTCCCCTGTTTGTTTGTTTGTTTTACGTTTCAAAAACTGCACAGGTGCAGACGTCATCAGTGGAAATGAACATTGTGCCTTTAAGGCTTCTTTGTGTGTGTGTGTGTGTGTGTGTGTGTGTGTTATTCCAGTCAGAACTGAGCACTGGGCTGTTAGGACTACCACAGCTCATCCCTGTGGTAAACGTCTTCACGTGTCCTAACCGTTAAAACCGTTACCGGTCGCTCGTCTAACAACACCCAGGATCCCCCGGAGGTATGATCACATGACCTTGGAAGGTGAAAGGTCATGTTGCGGTTCATGTGTTCACCGTGGGGTAACCGGGTCATCAGAAGTATTTCTGTGTTCTGCCCGGTCCTGTTTGGGATGAAAGCTGGACTTTCTCTCCCAGACAGCAGTGGGGTTGTAACGCCAAACTAAGCTTTCACCACTTCCTGTGTTTTTGTAAATTGACCGAGGGTGTTTGAGATGTGCTTTACTAGTAAGACGTCTACACAATCAGTCCAGTCTGTTGCTCTGACTCACGAAAACCTGCAGTATATTTACTCTGGTACAGTTGATAATGTGTCTTACCCCCAAAATAATATACATATGTATATAAATTGTATACATACACATACTAATGACAGAATTCCAGATTGGGTTTAAAACTGTTGTGAAGGTTTTCACATAATGATTAGACCAGGTGTTAAATTAAATGTAAAAAAATGCAATACATCAATTATACTAGACTGTTTGAAGTCATCTTCAGAGAGAATCATCTCTGAACGCACCCACCTGAATCTTTACGTTGATTTCCAAGTTACTAATGTTGAATCTACATGCAGGGTCCTGGTCATTCCTGTTGGGGCGACTCTAACCGAAGCCCAGAATGTTTCATGTGGTAATAACGCACAAAGCTTCTTGGTTATTGTTGGTTGTTTTGGGTTTTTGCCAAATGCTTTCGAAAAAAGCTTATATTCAAAGATGATGTTATGATTACTGTTTGCTCAAATTAAAGTCAGTGTTTTTTCTTATTATTGTTAATGTCTTTTTGGAGCCCCTCCTGTTATGGGCGGGGTTGTGAAGAATGGACACACTTCATGGGTCGGCTGTTCACTTCCTGAAACCGCCTCATTGGTTCCTGTATCTGCGCTTGCTGGTCACATGACTGTCTCTTCTCAAGGTCAACCAATAACAAACTCATCGTGGTGACATCAGCAGCTACCGTTCTAGTAAGATGTCTCGTTAAAACATCGTACAGTGTCTTCTACATTGCAGTGTTCAGTATACAAACCTATACAGTTACTAATACGGTGAACCAAAATGGTGTCCGTGTCGTGGAGACGGCCATGTTGACTTGGTGGTCATGTGACCCTGTGTGGTGACGTTATATGATTTGTACCTGTGTGTAAACGATGGATGTATATGATTCCTGTCTGCTGTCACACATTCTGCTATGGAGGCCAAGCTGCTTCCCTAAGGACAGGGAGGAGGGCAGGGGAGTTTATAAACTGTACAATGTACAAACTAAAGGGTTTTTAAAAACACAACAATGACTTCTGTCAGAAGAATAAAATATAAGTGATGTGCAATTTGTTAATTTAAGTAAAAGACTTAAATTACTTTTGGCGTGTCTTTTTCTTTTTTGGGGGGGGGGGGGTCTTGAAATATTAGTAAGTAAACCATCAGATTATACAGTGTGAGTGTGTGTGTACAGTATGAAAGAGTATATGAGTGATATTTAATTGCCTGCTACAGCCTATTCCACCGAGCAGAGGGAGCCATTGTTAAGTTTATCCTTGAGTCAAGATGATTAATTTATCATTTTAAAACATACTTTATAGGTGTCAACATGCCAACAACGTTGAAATTAACTTTTATTAATATAAGGTTAAAAGCAATCCACGGTTGCTTATTCTAAAGCACTTCACAGCTCAACTGTGTTATAAAGTTTGTCTTGTCGGTTTAAAGGTCAAACAGGATTGATCATTAGAAGCCAGGATTTTAGTTCTAGTCTTCACAATACACACATACCCACCCACACACTTACAAAGCCTACACATACTTACACACTTACACACACATATCCACTCACCAACACTCACATATACACACGTTAAAATGTAACGTACATTTAGAAAACACCGTCCGACAGGAGCAAGATGGTTCGACGTCAAATGTTTAAAACACACCAATATTCCCACCTGGTCACTTGTCAGTTGGTACTTTTAAATAGATATTTATTTTTTTAGAATATATATTTAAACATATTTAAAGCATATATATATATATATTTAAATATTTAAAATAGATGTTTTGTATGAGAGCACTTTTGTGGCTCAATCCAGCTAGCACGTGCATGCCCTCAGGCAGATCACATCACTTCCTGTAGCATCCTGCAGCTGTCAGGATTCCCTTCTTTATCCCATCATCAATTCCATCTGGAGCTGACTGGAGGAGCTGTAAATGAGATACCCTTACAGAACCCCCCCTCTCACCATTTTTTATCACATGACATTATTTCAGACACAGTTAACTCACCGTCATCATTAAATCAAACTTCCTCATCTTCATCATCACCCGTCCCGTTACTGTTGCGGCAGTAGAGTCACAGACAGTTGCCTGTTCAGTGACAGCCGCCACAGACACTACCGACTTTCTCCACCACAAGCGGAGCGCACTTCTGATTGGGCAATGGCACGGAAGTGTCGAGCCAGCCAATCCATGCAGCTTTTGTTCAGCGATCGCAGCCATCACCAATATGGCGGCCTTGTGAGTTCTGGAGGAGGGGAGTTGGTGTAAATAAATACACATTAGACGTTTCAGAAACCGTAACAACACTCAGACCGCGGAGTATATGAAACATTGTGGCACAGGAGAAAAATGTCAAGTGACGGAAATAAAAAACAATTCTGGAAAAGGAACACAGCAAAGGTTCCTGGCAAGTAAGTGACGTGTTCCATCTCCCAAGCTAGCCGCTACTTGCTAGCTAACTAGCTGTATTAGCTGAACCCAGCTAGCGCGCTAGTATGCCTGATTGTTTTACTCTATGATTGAGTCTATCGCTTCTTCTGTGTAGTAATATGATAATCGGTGACATTATCTAGCTTTGACAAAACGCAGGAAAAATGCGCTGGTACTTTGTCGAGTTGGGTATGTACTCGAACCTTCTTTTAGCTATCATGCTAGCTAGCTAGCTAGCCAACTGCCTGAGTGATTAGCTCTGAGCTGAGTGAATGGTAGTCTAGCTAACGAAGTTAATTAGATAGCTAACGAGACTTTTCTGTTGCCGTTGTTAACAGCTACTCTTTAACCAAAAAACGTAATTTAGCTAGTTAACCAACTGTATTATTGAGTTTCAGTTAAACACACCAGGTTGTGTCAAGTCTTTAGATGCAAAGCAAGTGAGCTAGTTTCGTTCGAACTAGAACTCGTCTCTGAGACCCTGTAAATATTGAATGATGTTTACGGTTGCTATGGGGGCACCTTACCCGTGTTGCCAGCATCAACTAGGAACAAGTGCTAAAACAGCTTTCCACTCCTTAACTAATTGTTGAGGAAAGAGTGATTGTAATCTGAATTTCTGGTCGACAGTTCCTAGTACCACAGCTATCCCAAGCGGTAGTCGGTCCGTCGATGTAACAGGTTAATCTTGTCCTCCTCTCCGCAGCATACAGCATGTATATGGAGCCCAACACCCTCCTATTGACCCTTTACTACATGCCAAGTAAGTTCAGAACACATCTGTATACACTAAACATTACACTCTACCTGTATTAAACTCTATACTCTAAACCACCTATATCTATTCTGTACCAATCTGTCTACCTTGAACTATATACTCGTACATGTCATCATCCACATAGCTATCCAGTGTCTGTCATCATCTATAAACCATAAACTATATACCCTCATGAGTCCTTTGTATACCTGACATGACAAACTGTGTACTGGGCAGCTCTACACGTTATAAACAGTGTTAGTTTGTGTATATACACACTGGAGATGGAACACCTGGGTTTATGACGCTTCTGAGAGGCCATTATGTGGTTCTGTGGCCTTGTGTTGATCACCTGTTTGAGAAGCAGACAAGATGGCATCATTCTCCTTAGTCATCCTCACCTCTGATCACCTGGCGGCTCTTCAAAGAGCAGTGTTGCAGTTAGTGAACGAGGTACATAATGGGCACATATACAGGGAGTTGAACTCTCTATGCAACATCTCAGCTCATCTGACCTGAAAATCCAGTTGATACGCTTGGCATGTTTATACCAGGAGGTAGCCATGACAACGCTATTCCTGTACCTTTCATTTTGGTCTTGCTGGTGTGTGTCGCTCTCTCTGTGAAGACTTGTTTGCTTGTGAGGTGAAAGGTCTCAGCCACTCAGCTGCTGGGCCGGTTGGGGAAAGGCCATTGGTCAGAGTGGAATGCAGGAACAAGGAAGTGAATCACGTGTTCATCGCTGGTGTTACGATCATCGCTGGTGTTTCCTGGCTGAAGGGAGTGTGTTTTATGGTCTTTTCTGATGCTGAGTGAAGTCTGTTTGCTTGTGTGAAGCTTATTCATTTAGCAGGTGGCTTCTGTAGAGTTCTCTGTGATGTTTACTGTAAGGCAGGGATATGGAGCCATCGAGAAGCTGCACTATGGGACAGACTGATAGTCACAAGTCTTTAGGGAACATATAAGAACATATAGAAGATATAGTTATTATAGGGGACAGACCTGTAGTTATTTCAACAGAGGACTTACCCTCATTTTCATTTCATCTTTTTTTTTTTACTTGAAAAGTTAAAATAGAAACTGATTTAGCAGGAAGTCTTTGTTTCTGTGATGGGACGTGCTTTCTCTCTGAACCTGCCTACCTGAGACTAACAAAGCTACAAAGAAAAGACAAGGAATAAAAGTCAATTTTAATTAGCTTTTTCCAAGAATTGCTTTTATACACAAAGGAATGAGGTTGTCGCAAGCTGTTCTTTTAAAAATGTGATTTAATCTGCTCACCCCCTTGTGTTTTACAATGATCCATCTGAGATGAAGTGACTGAACTGATTTTGTTCAGTTGTCCTTCAGGAATGTTTTGATTCGTGATTTGATTGTTTTTAAACAGGTTCTCTATAGGAGAGGTGTGTGTGTGAGAGAGGAAGGAGAGGTGTGTGTGTGGGAGGGAGGTGGGAGTGTGTGTGTGTGTGTGTGTGAGAGAGAGAGACAGAGAGAGAGACAGAGAGAGAGAGAGAGAGACAGAGAGAGAGGTTTCTGTGTGTAACTATCATTCCCTCTCTCCTTCCTCCCCCTCTCTCTCTGTCCTCCTCCAGCCTGATCAAAGCAGGCACCAGACCCCCCCAGACCACGCCCGCCAAACCTAAGAAAGCCACCACGTTCCAGGAGTTTGAGAGCATCACTAGCGACGCCTGGGATGTCGGCGACGACGACGACCAGCTGCTCGCCATGGCAGCCGACAAGCTCAACATCCAGGTCGTCATGGAAACGGCCAACAAGGTGGGTCGGCTCCACCGCGCATCCCATAAAGTTCTGTAAAGTTTCAGAACTAATTGTAGTTGTAGGTAGTTGTGCCTCAGCAGGACAGGATGTGATGTGTGTGGTGGGGTCTCCTAGGTGATAGAGAACCACACCAAGCAGCAGGAGAGGCAGAGGCTGGACGACAGCCAGTCTGACCCCAGAGAGGAGCAGGAGGAGAAGGGGGGGGGGGGAGGAGGGTCCCGAGGAGGAGGAGGGGGAGGAGGAGGAGCGGCGAGGAGAGGAGAGGGAGGAGGAGGAGGAGGAGGCAGCGTTTGAGGCGCACAGTGATGGACGTCTGATGAAGTCACAGAGCGAGGCTCCTATTGGTTCACCCAGAGGTCAGTTACACTTCTCTGTCTTTCTCTATGTCTCTCTGTCTCTCTCTCTCTCTCTCTCTCTCTCTCTCTCTCTCTCTCTCTCTCTCTCTCTCTCTCTCTGTCTCTCTCTGTCTCTCTCTATGTCTCTCTCTCTCTCTGTCTCTCTCTGTCTCTCTCTCTGTCTCTCTCTATGTCTCTCTGTCTCTCTCTATGTCTCTCTCTCTCTCTCTGTCTCTCTCTGTCTCTCTCTCTGTCTCTCTCTATGTCTCTCTGTCTCTCTCTATGTCTCTCTGTCTCTCTCTATGTCTCTCTGTCTCTCTCTGTCTCTCTGTCTCTCTCTCTGTCTCTCTCTCTCTCTCTCTCTGTCTCTCTCTTTCTCCCACACTCCCTCCTCCAGTTACAATTAACCCTAGTGTGTGTGTGTGTGTGTGTGTGTTGTATCCCAGAGTTGGTCCTGACTGTGTGTGTGTCCTGCAGACCTGGAGGGGGAGCGAGCGTCGTTGCAGAGGCAGCGCTCCCTGCCCCCCCGCCCCCTCATCCCGATGGTGGCCCGCATGGCGGACCAGAACACCTCCGGGACGCCTGTCATGACGGAGAGGGAAGCGTCGCGCCTCGACAAGTTCAGACAGGTCCTGGCCGGACCCAACACAGACCTGGGTACGAGCCTGGGGGGGGGGGGGGGGGGGGGGTTCTGTAGGTGTGGGGGTCAGGGGGGTGTAGCGGTCAGGAGTCCTGGCTGGGCTGACAGTTCTGGTGTTATGGAGCTGTGTCTGGGATATTAGATCCTCACATGATGACAGCTAGAAATATGAACTTCACTGGAGACCAACCATTTCAGGTGTGAGTGTGTGAGTGTGTGAGTGTGTGTGTGAGTGTGTGAGTGTGTGAGTGTGTGAGTGTGTGAGTGTGTGAGTGTGTGTGTGAGTGTGTGAGTGTGTGAGTGTGTGAGTGTGTGAGTGTGTGAGTGTGTGAGTGTGTGAGTGTGTGAGTGTGTGAGTGTGTGTGTGAGTGTGTGCGTTTGTGCGTGAGTGTGTGAGTGTGTGAGTCTACTGTCCTCTAGGGGTGTTTGTCTCTTTTGTACCTCAACCATCAACACACTCACACACACACACACACACTCACTCACACACACACACTCACTCACACACTCTGTGTGATTGATGGCAGCCTTGTTTGTGGGTCAGGTTTTCCATCATATATGTGAGTGTGTGTGTGACATCAGTGTCTCTCTGATGACCAAAACACATCTGTAACCATGGTGATGCTCTTTTCTGTGATTGGTCATACAACTCTCTCTCTACTCCCTCTCTCTCTCTCCTCCTCTCTCTCCTCTTCTCTCTCTCCTCCTCTCTCCTCCTCTCTCTTCTCCTCCTCTCCTCTCTTCTCTCTCTCCTCCTCCCTGTCTTACCTCTGTATTTGACTCTGGCCTTTTATCTTTTCTCACGTTCTCTCCCTCATGTCTCCTATTGGGGGTGCTGTTGCTCTGCCTATCTACTTCTCCCTCCCTCTCTCCATCCTTCCATTTTTCCCTTTCTCCACCCCCCTCTCATTTTACCTGCCTCCATATCTTTCTTCCCTGTCTCAGAATATTCTCTCCCTCTGCTCAACTCCCCTGCCTCCCTCCCTTTCTGTCTCTTATCTGTCTGTCTGTCTTTCTATGTATACATATTTACCACATATACCAGACATATCTGGCCTCTCTATCTTAACGTCTGTTAAGATAGAGCAGGGCCAGTGAGATTCAGTGCTGCATGGTTCTTACTGACCTGCCCAGGTTCTTACGCACACACACACACACACTAGGAGGAGGTAGTATTAGTGTTTGGAGGATGACATCACAGCAGGGGTGAACCTGGATGTGTGTCTGACTGGACAGCCTTCAGTAGACCAGCTCAACCAGGAGGGGGGGGGGGGGAGAGAGAGAGAGGGGGGGGGGAGGAGGGAGGTTCAATATTAGATCCTCCCATGTGTATCCAGTTCAACAGAACCTTCCCTGTGGGTTCTAGAACGTTGCGTGTCTGTGTTTAAAGCAGCAGTGTTCTAGAACGTTCTGTCTCTCCACAGACGAGTTACGGAAGCTGAGCTGGTCTGGAATTCCAAGACAGGTTCGGCCAATCACGTGGAAGCTCCTATCAGTAAGTAGATACCCTGACACACACACACACACACACACACACACACAAACAATACTCAAACGCACAGATACACATACACACACCACACAAACAAACATCACACACACAGTGATTTATAGAGACAAACACCAGATTCAGCCTGAGGGTGGAGTTAATTGCGGGTCACAGCTAATGTATTCATGAAAGCTTGGTGTTTGCTCGTTAAGTTATTGTTCTTTCCAGCCTAATGACTGCACCAGCCATCGCCCAGACACCACTCATTAAACCCTCCTGCCCCCCAGGTACCCCCCCCCCCCCCAGGTACCCCCCCCAGGTACCCCCCCCCCCCCCAGGTACCCCCCCCCCCAGGTACCCCCCCCAGGTACCCCCCCCCCCCAGGTACCCCCCCCAGGTACCCCCCCCCCCAGGTACCCCCCCCCCCCAGGTACCCCCCCCCCCAGGTACCCCCCCCCAGGCCCCCTGGAGTGTGTGTGTGTATGGTGTGATGTGTGTGATGTGTGTGTGTGTGTTGGGGGGTGCTGACTGTTTCTTCTGCAGGTCGTGTTTAATCTGTTTTTTGGTGCGTCGGTTGCTGTAACCTAGCAACGCTGTAGAGCTTCAGTCAGAGGAAACTGTTACCGGAGAGACGTCAGCCAATTAGAGAGAAGCACAGGACGGCCAATCAGAGCAGATTATCAATTACCCAGATGAATTTACACGTTTGAAATGCGTTAGATTCGCTTCACTGTCGGCACCACGGTCACTGGTCAAGCAGGGGAGACAAATCAAGTCAACCCAAGCATTTCATAGGAGTTGCAATTAACTTGTATTTGCTAGCTACCTTGTCTGTTATTATCAGTGAGTGTGCGAGGGGGGGGGGGAGAGAAGCTCTTAGAGTCAGCAGAGCACTGAAGGGTGGACTTTCTTTTTAACACACAATCAATCCTCTCTATCCTGCTGACTACACACAGCTGCAACACACACACACAGAGGAGAGAGCAGCAACAAAACACACACACACCAACCACCATCCTGCATCCTAGTAGAAGCTCCTTCAAACACTCCTCATAAGTAAAAATATTTTTTGTTTGTCAGTACTTGGCTAGAAAATAAAGATTTCATTTACTCCACAAATTGATTCCTTCAGCTTATTTTTCAAAGGATGGAGAGCAGAGCAGAGGAGGAGAGAGATAAGAGAGAGAGAGGAGAGAGAGAGAGAGAGGAGGAGAGAGATAAGAGAGAGAGAGGAGAGGAGAGAGAGAGAGAGAGGAGGAGAGAGAGTTAGGGAGGCGGCAGAGATTGGTTGTTTACTGCAGTACAACATCTATTATCTGGCACGCACACACACACACGAGCGCACACACACACGAGCGCGCACACACACACACACACACAGCATGGAGGGAAGTAACTAAATCCAGACAGGTCACTGCAGAACAACCTGACTGGAGAACTTGAACCGAAACATTCTCAGTTGCACGTTCTACTGGACCGGTAGGGACTCAGGATGTCCTTTATGGCTGGTATTTCTCTCTCTGTATCTCTCTCTATCTCTGTATCTCTCTCTCTATCTCTGTATCTCCTCTCTGTATCTCTTTCCCTCTTTCTCTGTCTCTCTCTCTCTCTCTGTATCTCTCTCTCTGTATCTCTCTCTGTATCTCTCTCTGTGTCTCTCTCTCTCAATTCAATTCAGCTTTATTAGCATGACAGTCACTACAACCGTATTGCCAAAGCTAGAGGCACAACAATAGATAACCTTAAATCAACAATACCAGTCAAAAACAACATAATGATCACAACACAAAACCTCTCTCTGTATCTCCCTCTCTCTCTGTGTGTGTGTCTGCAGCAGTTGTCTGTGTATCTTTCTAAATCTTTATGATGAATCTGCTACTCAAGCTAATATGCTGTCTCTTTCCCCTT
This sequence comes from Osmerus eperlanus, assembly GCF_963692335.1. NCBI lineage: Eukaryota > Metazoa > Chordata > Actinopteri > Osmeriformes > Osmeridae > Osmerus > Osmerus eperlanus. Next base: position 738,581 of record NC_085034.1, on the reverse strand, counting down.
TCTTTCTCCTCCCCCCCTCTCCTCCCCCCCTCTCCTCCCCCCCTCTCCTCTCCCCCTCTCCTCCCCTTCTCCTCCCCCTCTCTCCTCCTCCCCTCCTCCCCTCTCAGGGGTACCTCCCTGCTAACACAGAGAGGAGGGGCAGCACCCTGCAGAGGAAGAGGCAGGAGTATTTTGGCTTCATAGAGCAGTACTACGACTCCCGCAATGACGAACACCACCAGGACACGTACAGACAGGTACACACACACACACGCAGTCACGTCTGCAGGCTGAATGGTGCAAATCCCCTTTTACCAGCACCTGTCTGTCCCAGCTAAGAGAGTGAGAGTGTGTATGTGTGTGTTCAGCCAGAGAGAAGCTGGGTCTGGATTACTGATCCTGTTATCTGGTGATAAGTGGTTCTCCATGCTGCTGTCAACACACAGGACCACAGTGGAGACAAACAGCTACACTCACACACACAGACACATACATGTGGTTGTGTGTGTGTCTGTGTGTGTGTGTTTATGTAGGACTGTTTGCTTGTGTATATGTTTCTCTCTGTGTGTGCAGAGACTGTGTGTGTGTGTTTCCTGCGTGTGTGTGTGTGTGTCAGTATCTGAGCTATTGTATCACACCATCAGATCCATATAGACATCCCCAGGATGAGCCCAGACAGGCTGGTACTGCAGCCCCAGGTGACGGAGGTAAGACAGGACACACACACACACACACACACACACACTGCTGCCCTGTCGGTCGCCATCGTCCTGGAAAACGCCTGGGCTGTCTGTTTGTCTGCTGTCCTCAATCAAGAGTACAATCAACTCACCAGCATTGTCTCTCTCCCCTCTCCTCCCCTCTCCTCTCCTCAGATGAAGAGTTAACCTGCCAGTGTATGTGTTCTTGTCTCTCCAGATTCACATTGACATACCAAGAACTAACCCCCTTATTCCTCTCTTTCAACAAGCTTCTGTCCAAGAGGTGAGGTGCCTCACCTTCCACACACACACACACACACACACACGCACACACACACTGCATAATGCATGGACACACACTCTGTTTCTCTGCTCTTCTTCCTGCGGGTGATAATGTGATTCGAATCAAACAACCCTAAAGCTGTTGAGCTCTGTCTGTTCACTTGATGAGGAGGAGGAAGAGGAAGAGAGGGGGAGGGGGAGAAGGAGGAGGATAGGGGGAGGGAGTGAAGGAGGAAGGGAGAGAATCAGGGAGAGTTCATCCCCAGAGACAGATGAGAAATTGTAAATATTTTGGATTGTTTCGACTCTACTCATAGGGCAGAGGGGTGGGGTTGTTTGATTGCAAAAGAAAACAAGCTAACCTCTGACAGCTTTACATGCACACACACACACACACACCCTCAACTCCATCCTCCTCTCAATGTTTAATACATAATATTGTGTGATAATTTGAACATTCAATATTTAATGTAACTTATTTTTGGAGTGGTTTTGAGTACTCCAGAGTGTTTGTGTGAAGTGTGTTTTGTAGTTTGGAGTGTGAAACCCAGCGTGTGTGTGTGTAGATCTTTGAGAGGATCCTGTTCATCTGGGCGATCAGACACCCAGCCAGCGGCTACGTCCAGGGCATCAACGACCTGGTCACACCTTTCTTCATCGTCTACGTCTTCGAGTACATAGGTGAACACACACACACACACACCTACACACACCTACACACTATGTGAGCATCTGTCCTCATGCTGGGGGTGTGTGTGTGTGTGTGTGTGTGTGTGTGTGTGTATGTGTGTGTGTGTGTGTGTGTGTGTGTGTGTAAGAGTAGGAGAGAGAGAAATGGAGAGAGAGACACTTGAGCTGCATTAATAGGTGTTTACAGTCCAGGATTAGACCTGACACCCTTACACACACACCACTACACACTCCTCACACACACATCACTAAACACTCCACTAGACAGCCTGTCACACACACTGATCCATGAGGCACTGAGTTTCATCTCAGTGATAACACACACACTCTCGCTCTCTCTAAACAGTCCTAATCTGTGTGTGTGTGATCTGAACACTGTCAGCTGTGATCAGCTATCAAAACACACACACACACACGCTCTCAAGACACACACACGCTCTTAACACACTCACGCTCTCAACACACACACATCATGGCACCAGATCATTTTAGTCTCTCTCTTTCTCCCCCATCCTTTCCTTCCTCTCATCCTTCTCTGCTCCCACAGTTTGTCCCTCCTTCACCCAGCCATCCTCTCCCCCCTCCCCCTCTCCCCCCTCCCCCCTCTCCCTCCCCCCTCCAGTTAACAAGCAGATGACCTCAGGTCGTTTGGGAGGAATGATCCTGTCTCCCTCTGATTCATGCTCGGAGGATCAGCAGGGTTATTGAATATTTTTAGATGAACTTAATTATTCCTCTATAAAAAGCTATAAATTGAATTTCTGACGAGTGTGAAATATCTGTAATCATTAGTCACCCCTGCCTCTCAGTTTGACCTGCTGCTGCTGGGGGAGGGGAAGAGAGTGTGTTAGTGTGTGTGTGAGACAGACAGAGAGGGTCCAAGCATCCACTCTGGCCCTTCCTGATGACATCACTTCCTGGGGACAGGTTGTCTTTTATTGTTGTCATGGCCGCCAGTACAGGCGAGGTTGGTTGGCATGGCGAGGCTGGTTGGCAAGGCGACCTCCCTGGTGGTGTAACCCAGCTCTGTCTGCCAAACCCTCACAGCTGGCAGCCCTACACACACACACACACACACACACACACTCTCTCTCATCCTGGCAGGCTCTAGGACCAGACAGGACTGGACAGGAAGCTGGTAGATATTAGCCAATGAGAAGCAGCCTTGGGGGAGGTGTCATTTTTGGGGGGATGGATAGGGGAGCACACAGACAGACACATGTAATCCCTTCTCTCTCTCTCTCACACACACACACACACACACACAGCTGGCTGGTTACAGTGTCTTTGTGTGTGTTTGGCTGTGTGTGTGTGTGTGTGTGTGTGTGTTAATTGGCTGTGTCAGCTCTCTGGTGTGTGACCACAGCCTGTGACGTCTCTACCTCCGATCAGACAGATGGAGCTGGCCTCAGAGGTGTGTGTGTGTGTGTGTGTGTGTGTGTGTGTGTGTGTGTGTGTGTGTGTGTGTGTGTGTGTGTGTGTGTGTGTGTGTGTGTGTGTGAGTCCTTCATTGACGTAAAGGGAGAAGTCATCATACACACTCTCAAGGAATGTCCCTGCTGCTCCCTCTCTCTCCCTCCCTGTCCCCCCCCCTCTCTCCCTCACTGTCCCCTCCCCCCCCCTCTCTCCCCCCCCTCTCTCCCTCCCTGTCTCCCCCCCTCTCTCCCTCCCTGTCTCCCCCCTCTCTCCCTCCCTGTCTCCCCCCTCTCCTGGTCCAGAGGAGGAGGTGGAGAACTTTGACGTGTCCAGCCTGGAGGAGACAGCTCTGAGGAACATCGAGGCAGACAGCTTCTGGTGCATGAGCAAGCTGCTGGACGGGATACAGGTGGGTGGGAAGGGAGGGGGGGGTCGGAGGAGGGGTGGGGGAGGCGGAGGCGGAGGAGGGGGGGGCAGAGGGGGGGGCTGTGAGTGTTCTTCTCATTGACAGCAGTGTGCCTCTGATGCTGCCTGAGTAGCTAACCTATCACTGTGTATAGCTGTCACACACACACACACTCTCTTTCACACTTGTTTTTTCACATTGCTGATACAAGTACCTCTGAAGAAGAGATGGACAGGGTGGCGAGAGGGGGGAAGGCAGGTGTGTGGAGGATAATGTTAGCTCTGAAGGCTGGTGTGTGGAGGATAATGTTAGCTCTGAAGGCTGGTGTGTGGAGGATAATGTTAGCTCTGAAGGCTGGTGTGTGGAGGATAATGTTAGCTCTGAAGGCTGGTGTGTGGAGGATAATGTTAGCTCTGAAGGCTGGTGTGTGGAGGATAATGTTAGCTCTGAAGGCAGGTGTTGTTATTTGTCCTGAACCAGGAAGGACATGATGTACTGTACTTCCTCCACAGAACAGAAAGAAATTAGCTGATTAATCTATTTCTCCCTTTGTCTCTTTCTCTTTCTCCCTCACTCTTTCTCCCTTTGTATCTCTGTCTTTCTCCCTCTCTCTCTGTCTTTCTCCCTCCGTCTCTTTCTCCCTCTGTCTCTCTCACACACACACACACACACACACTGAAGGCTGTTATGTTGTTAGTCTCTGTCTGTCTAATGAACTCTACAGAGACTTGCCTATACTTTCTACTATTAGCTGTCTGGAGAGAAGAAGGGGTGTGGTGGAGAGAGGAGAGAGGAGGGCAGAGAGAGAGAGGGGAGGGGAGGGGAGAGGTCAAATAGAGAGCAAAACAACATGTAAAAAAGATGTGTATCTATAACGTGTGTGTGTGTGCCCGTGTGTGTGTGTGTACAGGATAACTACACATTCGCCCAGCCAGGGATCCAGAGGAAGGTGAAGGCCCTGGAAGAGCTGGTCAGCAGGTTAGATGGTGAGACACTCCTCATCCTCTCTCTCTCTCTCTCTCTGTTGCTCTCTCTCTCGCTCTCTCTGTCGCTCTCTCTGTCGCTCTCTCTGTCTCATTCTCTGTCGCTCTCTCTGTCGCTCTCTCTCTCTCGCTCTCTCTGTCGCTCTCTCTGTCTCGCTCTCTGTCGCTCTCTCTGTCGCTCTCTCTCTCTCTGTCGCTCTCTCTGTCGCTCTCTCTCAGTCAGGGCTGATGAGCTTCTCTAGTGTGTGTGTGTGTGTGTGTGATCTCTAGTTTCAGCCTGTAGTGTTCAAGGATCAGGTGTTCCAGAGTCTGATGACACGACAAGGTGAGCCGTCTGGCCACGCCCATCACAGCGCCACGGCCCTTCTGACCAATCAGAGCGTGGGGATCGGGTTCCTGATGACACGAGAATCTGATACAGCGAATATTGTGATTTTTTATATGATGGAGAGACAGAGAGGGAGGAGAGGGAGAGACGGAGAGAGAGACACAGAGACAGAGAGGGGTGGAGGGAGGAGAGAGAGGGACTAGATGATGCAGAACAGGTGGAGGTGGGAGTCAGTCAGTAGGGAGGAGGACAGACTGAAGGATCAGGAGAGCTATACTGCTGACATCATACAGACAGGTCATGTGATCACATCAGGAGAGCTATACTGCTGACATCATACAGACAGGTCATGTGATCACATCAGGAGAGCTATACTGCTGACATCATACAGACAGGTCATGTGATCACATCAGGAGAGCTATACTGCTGACATCATACAGACAGGTCATGTGATCACATCAGGAGAGCTATACTGCTGACATCATACAGACAGGTCATGTGATCACATCAGGAGAGCTATACTGCTGACATCATACAGACAGGTCATGTGATCACATCAGGAGAGCTATACTGCTGACATCATACAGACAGGTCATGTGATCACATCAGGAGAGCTATACTGCTGACATCATACAGACAGGTCATGTGATCACATCAGGAGAGCTATACTGCTGACATCATACAGACAGGTCATGTGATCACATCAGGAGAGCTATACTGCTGACATCATACAGACAGGTCATGTGATCACATCAGGAGAGCTATACTGCTGACATCATACAGACAGGTCATGTGATCACATCAGGAGAGCTATACTGCTGACATCATACAGACAGGTCATGTGATCACATCAGGAGAGCTATACTGCTGACATCATACAGACAGGTCATGTGATCACATCAGGAGAGCTATACTGCTGACATCATACAGACAGGTCATGTGATCACATCAGGAGAGCTATACTGCTGACATCATACAGACAGGTCATGTGATCACATCAGGAGAGCTATACTGCTGACATCATACAGACAGGTCATGTGATCACATCAGGAGAGCTATGCTGCTGACATCATACAGACAGGTCATGTGATCACATCAGGAGAGCTATGCTGCTGACATCATACAGACAGGTCATGTGATCACATCAGGAGAGCTATACTGCTGACATCATACAGACAGGTCATGTGATCACATCAGGAGAGCTATACTGCTGACATCATACAGACAGGTCATGTGATCACATCAGGATAGCTATACTGCTGACATCATACAGACAGGTCATGTGATCACATCAGGAGAGCTATACTGCTGACATCATACAGACAGGTCATGTGATCACATCAGGAGAGCTATGCTGCTGACATCATACAGACAGGTCATGTGATCACATCAGGAGAGCTATGCTGCTGACATCATACAGACAGGTCATGTGATCACATCAGGAGAGCTATACTGCTGACATCATACAGACAGGTCATGTGATCACATCAGGAGAGCTATACTGCTGACATCATACAGACAGGTCATGTGATCACATCAGGAGAGCTATACTGCTGACATCAAACAGACAGGTCATGTGATCACATCAGGAGAGCTATACTGCTGACATCATACAGACAGGTCATGTGATCACATCAGGAGAGCTATACTGCTGACATCATACAGACAGGTCATGTGATCACATCAGGAGAGCTATACTGCTGACATCAAACAGACAGGTCATGTGATCACATCAGGAGAGCTATACTGCTGACATCATACAGACAGGTCATGTGATCACATCAGGAGAGCTATACTGCTGACATCATACAGACAGGTCATGTGATCACATCAGGAGAGCTATACTGCTGACATCATACAGACAGGTAATATAATCACATCAGGAGGGATATCAGATCTGCTTTATACTTGTCCCTTAGTTTAGCTTTCTCTCTTTCTTTCTGGGGGAGGTTAAGAGACCAGGGGGAGAGAGAGATGGAGGCAGGGAGAGAGAGAGAGGTATGTAGATAACTTCTGCAGGGTCAGACTGGAAATGACCCTCAGCAAGCTAGGAACAAATAGCTCCTTTGACAAGGTGGTGGAGTGTGTGTGTGTGTGTGTGCGCGCGCGGGATCAAGCCTACTCTGTGATCTTTTAACTTTCTCTGTCCGTTCTCTGATCTCCCAACTCTCTGAGCTCTACTGCTTTTGCCTGTCTACCTCCTCCACTACCTCCTTCCCCTCTCTGATAAAGAACCAGCCTGATGCGTGTGTGTGTGTGCGTGTGCAGAGAGCGTGCATCGCCACATGCAGCAGTATGAGGTGGAATACCTCCAGTTTGCCTTCCGCTGGATGAACAACCTGCTGATGAGAGAGCTGCCTCTGAGATGCACCATCAGGCTCTGGGACACCTACCAGGTACACACACACACACCAGCTACACACACACACACCAGGTACACACACACACACCAGGTACACACACACTTAACAGGTACACACACACTTACCAGGTACACACACACACACACACACTTAACAGGTACACACACACACCTACCAGGTACACACACACACACCTACCAGGTACACACACACCTACCAGGTACACACACACACCAGGTACACACACACCTACCAGGTACACACACACCTACCAGGTACACACACACACCTACCAGGTACACACACACCTACCAGGTACACACGCACACCTACCAGGTACACACACACCTACCAGGTACACACACACCTACCAGGTACACACACACCTACCAGGTACACACACACCTACCAGGTACACACACCTACTTCTCTGTTTCCTGCCTCTAATGTGTGTGTGTATATAAATGTGTGCATGTGTGTATATGTACATGTGTGTGTGTGTGCAGGCTGAGCCTGAGGGCTTCTCTCACTTCCACCTGTACGTATGTGCTGCCTTCCTGGAGCGCTGGAGGAAGGAGATCCTGGAGGAGAAGGACTTCCAGGTACACACACACACACACACTAGCCCACAGGCGAGCCACGACACACACACACACACACACTAGCCCACAGGCGAGCCACGACACACACACACACACACACACTAGCCCACAGGCGAGCCACGACACACACACACACACACACTAGCCCACAGGCGAGCCACGACACACACACACACACTAGCCCACAGGCGAGCCACGACACACACACACACTAGCCCACAGGCGAGCCCAGGGTATGTGTGTCAGAGAGGTCGTTATCTCCAGACCAGGTCAGGGGAACTTCTGCAGTAGCTGCTGGAACACAACACTGAGATTTTCCTCCTCTCCTCCTTCTCCTCCTCTCCTCCTCCCCTCATCCTTCTCTCCTCTCTCTGTGAACCATGTGTCAGGTGATGAAACATTAATCATCTTCAGTCTGTCAACCCCCAGGTCGTCATAGGAAACCATGTTCAACACACAACACAATTATATCAATACCTGTGTCGAGGACAAGGTGTGTGTTAGTGTGTGTGTGTGTGTGCTGCTCTGCCAGGCTGAAGGTTGCCAGTGGCGACAGCTTCACAATCTGAATTTTCTCAGCCGCTAACCTCTCTCTCTCCTCTCCCTCGCTTTTTCTCTCCCTCTCTCTCCTCTCCCTCTTTCTCTCTCCTCTCCCTTTCTCTCCCTCTCTTTCTCTCTCTCTCCTCTCTCTCTTTCTGTTTCTCCTCTCTCTCTTTCTTTCCTCTCGTTTTTATCCCTACAGGGACTCATGATCCTCCTGCAGAACCTTCCCACCATGCATTGGGGCAACGAGGAAGTAAGCGTCCTATTGGCCGAGGCCTACAGGTTGAAGTTTGCCTTTGCCGACGCCCCCAACCACTACAAGAGATGAGTGTGACCTCCAAGCTCCTCCCCCCGACCTGTGACCTACACATCGAGCTACTGAATGAGAACCCCCATTTTGCCTCCTTCCCTCCCCCCAGCAAGAGGGGAGGGATCAGCACCGTGCGTGGAGGGATGTGTGCAGAGCTCTATCTCATCTAGACTCAACCTTACTTTGATTTTATGGATTTAACATTAATATGAACACTCCAGTTTCTATGTCCGTCTGTCTACCTGTCTGTCTGTCTACCTGTCTGTCTGTACCTGTCTGTCTACCTGTCTGTCTGTTGGACCTTATAGATAGCTGGGTTACAGACTATATGAACAGATAGTATTCTCAGTCTGATATTGACGGAGATTAGACCACAGGGTTAAAGTTAAGAGTTCCTCCTACTCTCTCTGTGTCTCTCTCCCTCTCTCTCTCTCTCTCCCTCTCTCTCTCCAAATTGGACTGACAGGAACTTTCATCCTCTGTGGACATTCTACCAAGAACCATTACTGTTGCATGAAGCCCTTAAGTGTGTGTGTGAGGTGTGTGTGTGTTTTAGAGGTGTGTAAGGCGTGTGTTGGAGGTCCGTTAGATGTGTGTGAGGTGTGTGTGTGTGAGGCATGTGTATGAGGCAGGTGTGTGAGGTGTGTGTGTGAGGCGTGTGTGTGTGAGGCGTGTGTGTGTGAGGTGTGTGTTCCTGAGACAGAGTTAGATCATGTTCCAGACAGACGGCTCCTTCAGAGAGCCTCCTGGGCTGCAGCACTCGCTTCTCTTCTCTTGTTTTTCTACAAAGTATATTCTTTTGAATCAGCTTTTTAAATCCTCTACTCTGTTACTTTTCCATCTTTATTTTTATACGCCGTCTCCATACGTTGTGCCTAACTCAGAGTTCTTAGATATCATCCTCGATATTTATTTACTTTGTTGATGATTGAAGCTTAATGAAAGATGACGTTGTTCTTCTTCTGTGGTCTCTGTGTGGTGACGCCCAGAGCCCCGCCCTCCTGCCTGTTCTAAGCTCCTATTGGAGGTTAGATAAACCAGACTGACCTTAACACGCTCTGAGTTACCATGGTGATGACCGTGTTGTTGATGATGATGAGGATGAAGTTGGTGGTGATGATGATTACCCAGGTGTTGTTTGGCTGGAGACACTTTCTCTAACACACACACTCTAACACACACACTCTAACACACACTCTCTAACACACACCATGGACATGGCTATGAGTGTAACTTCTGGGTTCAAACAAATTAGCAGTTTTTTCCTTTTTTTTCTATAGGAGTGTTTTCTCTTATGTTAATTATTGTTTCGAGATTATTTTCTAGAGACGTAAAATTGTTTCTGAACACCAAACGGACTCCTTACCCCCCCCCCCCCTTGAGCCCCCCTCCAAATTTCTTTCTTGAATAAAAAAATGTGTACAGAGAAGAAAAAACAAACAAATTTTGAAAACAAAGATCTTGTAAATAGAAACAGTGTAAATAAATGCTATATATGACTGGTATTGTAAAGAGATTTGTACTGCACAGGCTTTGTGACAGGTTTGGTAATGAGTGGTTCTGTGTGTGTGAGTGTGTGAGTGTGTGTGTGTGTGTGTGTGTGTGTGTGTGAGTGAGTGTGTGTGAGAGAGAGTGTGAGAGAGTGTGAGAGAGTGTGAGAGAGAGTGTGTGAGAGTGTGTGAGAGAGAGTGAGTCCCTTTCTCATCAGGGGCAGATTATTGTTTGCACAGCAGCCAATTACAGGCCTGCTGTCTCTGCGACTCCAGACTTCACACGCATCAGAATCCTGCAGTGCTGGACCCTGGACCCAGCAGAACCACCCCTCACCACCACCACGACACAGCAGAACCACCCCTCACCACCACCACCACGACACAGCAGAACCACCCCTCACCACCACCACGACACAGCAGAACCACCCCTCACCACCACCACCACGACACAGCAGAACCACCCCTCACCACCACCACGACACAGCAGAACCACACTACCCCTGACCCTCACCATCAAATCTAAATGAGTTTTGGTAGAGTTTACAATCAATGAAGCAGAGGACTTCTTTGATCTCAGATCAGCTGTAACCCTCTAGACCAGGGGTACTCAATTAGAAACCCAAAAGGTCCATTCAGTCCAGGGTCCGGAACAGTGATGGTTTATTTTTCTGGTCCTTACCTCACAATTTTGGGGGTAATTTTGTTCAAAGTGTCCATGCTTTTTGTCATACAGTAGTGACGTTTCACATTACAACACAAGGGCAACCGTCTCATTGCAAATTAAACACATTGCGATTTTCGGAATCAACTTTTCGCTTTTTGTTGGGTTTTGTCTCGCCATGGTTTTCGCTAAGGAAGAAACAGGTACCAGCAAATAAATTAGCCTGCGTTGTTGCGAATGAGACACACAACCTGCATGACCCACAGAGGTTGCGGCCAACGTTGAGTTGTCATGGTGATTACAGTTATTAAAGCTCCTGACTGGACCTTTGGATTGGACACGGAAGATAGAAACCACATCTAGGGAAATCACGCACCAATGAAAACTCACTTGGATCCTGACTAAATCAGAATGTTGATTTTGGCTTCGGTCCAAATTGTATTGCGTCCGGATCTGGACCGGAGTCAGCCTGTTGAGTGTCCCCGATCTAGACCCTCAGATCAGCTCCTGTAACCTGTTAACATCTGATTAATTTAGCAATTTAGCAGATGCTTTTATCCAAAGCGACATACAAATCGTGTATGTTGAATGTAATTAACTGTCCAGAGAGTGATGAGGAAGAGGAAGGATGTTGGAAGATGAAGAGGCTGACATGATGAAGATGCTGAGAAGATTGGATTCCACTATTACATCACTAACATAATCATCAACCAGGTGTGACCTCATCTCTCTTTCTCCCTCTCTCTCTCCGTCTCTCTCACACACACAGTATAAATCCTCTCTGTGCTGTGACAGCTGTTTCCAAGGTGACTGAGTACAGAACTGCTCACTGAGAGACATGTTCTGACTCTGCATCCATTTAGAAATGTTCTCCTCTGCTGCCCTCCATACTTTCTTGCATCCCTCTCCATCTCTCTCTATCCCTCCCTCCATCTCTCTATCCCTCTCCCTTCATCTCTATCCTTCCCTCCATCTCTCTATCCCTCTCCCTCCATCTCTATCCCCCTCCATCTTTCTATCCCTCTCCATCTCTCTATCCCTCTCCATCTCTCTCTCCATCTCTCTCTATCCCTCTCTCTATCCCCCTCCATCTCTCTCTATCCCTCTGTCCATCTCTCTATCCCTCTCTCTATCCCTCTCTCTATCCCTCCATCTCTCTATATCCCTCTCCATCTCTCTATCCCTCTCCATCTCTCTATCCCTCTCTCCCTCCATCTCTCTCAATCCCTCTCTCCCTCTCCATCTCTCTCTATCCCTCTCTCCATTTCTCTCTTTCTCTCTCTGTGGCCAAACGTCAGCACTGCTCATTCAAATGACGGTTCATCTAATATCGTGCAGAGCTGCACTTGCATCTGCAGATAGTGAAGATCTCTGATTTGTGTTGGTGTGCGTGCCTGCCTGCCTGCCTTACAGTGTGTGTGTTTGCATGCAAACTTAACCCTTGTGCTGCCTTCGGCTCATTGTGACCCACCGTTGTGGTGCAAAAGGTGGGTCACATGACCCGAAGGCAGCACAAGGACGCACTGGCCTCCTCACGCTCACAGCTGCTGGCAGCCACATGAGGCCTGGAGGAGAGGATCTGATCTGAGACATCAGCCCAGCTCAGGGCCTCTGAGTCAGGCAGGCCATGTCAGTGTGGCTTCAGGCCTGCGCTGGCTGGTCTACCATCACATTTACATTTAGTCATTTAGCAGACGCTCTTATCCAGAGCGACTTACAGTAAGTACAGGGACATTCCCCCGAGGCAAGTAGGGTGAAGTGCCTTGCCCAAGGACACCATCAGAGTGCCCCTGGATGATGCATCATTTCTAATGGTCTCTGCCTACCCAGCACTCACACTCTCTCTCTTTCTCTCTCTCTCTATCTCTCTTTCTCTCTATCTCACACACACACAATCCTTTATTGCCCTTCACCCTCCTAGGAGATATTGTTGCATCTTTATGCATATGAACACACACACATTCCCCAGAGGCTAACCTTAGCTGACCTGTCCACATACCCCCCACCCATCAGCCTGTACATATGAGTGTGTGTATGTGAGTGTGAGTGTGAGAGAATCACAGGCCTGAAAGTTTTTGATTATGCACACAGCCTCATTAGCAGAAGGATGAATATTCATGTTTTCAGAGAAGCTTTGCTGCACCCTGACGAGATATGAGTGTGTACAGTTTACGTGTGTGTGTGTGTGTGTATGTGCAGAACAGTTTACCTAGGTGTGAACAGTACAATTTGCATTTGTGTGTGTAAGTCCACATATAGATAGAGAGATGAAAAGAGAGAGATAAAGACAGAGATATGTAGTGTTGAAGAACTCCTGCTGGAAGTGTTGTTTGTCTTGGTGTGTTCACAGCAGGAGAACACTGGATCACACGAGGAGAGAAGTACTGAGAAGGAGGGGGAGAGGAGGGGGGGAGGGGGAGGAGGATGGGGAGAGGAGAAGGAGGGGAAGGGGGAGAGTGTTTCTCTGGTCATGCTGGGCTGAGACCTGGTTTCTGTGTGTTTATACTTTATTCTTTAGTCGTCACTTATTGAGCCAAACTCACTCACACACACTCATTCACACGCACACGCACACACACACACACACACACACACACACGCACACACACACACACACACACACGCACACACACACACACGTCACACTAAGGCTACGAGTCAGAGGGAGGTAAAGGTTAACTGAGGATAAAAACGTCCAGCACTGGTTGCCATGGTGACTCCCTCGGCCTGGTCATCCCTCCCTCCCTACCGCCCTCCCTCCTTCCCTCCTGTCTCTCCCTCCCCCCTCTCTGTCTCTCTGGTGGGATGGTCATCTCTCTCTCCCCCCTCTCTGGTGGGATGGTCATCTCTCTCTCCCTCCTCTCTGTCTCTCTGGTTCGAGGGTGTATCAGAGCAGATGTTGCAGCTCTGCCTGGAGGGCTGGGTGGACGGAGGGTACACCTGCACTCTGGAGGGTACACCTGCACTCTGGAGGGTACACCTGCAGGCTGGAGGGTACACCTGCAGGCTGGAGGGTACACCTGCACTCTGGAGGGTACACCTGCAGGCTGGAGGGTACACCTGCAGGCTGGAGGGTACACCTGCACTCTGGAGGGTACACCTGCAGGCTGGAGGGTACACCTGCACTCTGGAGGGTACACCTGCAGGCTGGAGGGTACACCTGCAGGCTGGAGGGTACACCTGCACTCTGGAGGGTACACCTGCAGGCTGGAGGGTACACCTGCAGGCTGGAGGGTACACCTGCACTCTGGAGGGTACACCTGCAGGCTGGAGGGTACACCTGCAGGCTGGAGGGTACACCTGCACTCTGGAGGGTACACCTGCAGGCTGGAGGGTACACTTGCACTCTGGAGGGTACACCTGCAGGCTGGAGGGTACACCTGCACTCTGGAGGGTACACCTGCAGGCTGGAGGGTACACCTGCAGGGAGGCTCAGAGCATCTTCTGGAAAGTGCTAGAAAAGCGCTTGTGTAAGGTAAAACACACAAGTTTAAGGTACGCCATGCCATGCTATGCTACACCACGCTGCGGTATGCAATGCTAAGGTACACCATGCCATGCTATGCTATGCTATGCTACACCACACTGCGGTATGCAATGCTAAGGTACGCCATGCCATGCTATGCTACACCACGCTGCGGTATGCAATGCTAAGGTACGCCATGCCATGCTATGCTATGCTATGCTACACCACGCTGTGGTATACAATGCTAAGGTATGCCATGCCATGCTATGCTATGCTACACCATGCTGTGGTATGCATTGCTAAGGTACGCCATGCCATGCATTGCTAAGGTACGCCATGCCGTGCTATTCTACGCTGTGCTAAGCTATGCTCCACAGATGGTGCATCTCCTGGGTGCGTCTCTGTGGGATGAACACATTAAACACTGTGGGATGAACACATTAACACTGGGAAGACAATCCAAGTCACTCAACTGGTAATGTTGTGCCAGGAACATTATGTTCAAATCAAACGGTATAATGGACCCATTTCCATTAGCAGGATGACTCCCCCTCCCTCCCTCCCTCCCTCCCTCCGTCCCTCCCTCCCCCCCTCCCTCCCTCCCCCACTCCCTCCCTCCCTCCCTCTCTCCCACCCTCCCAGCAGCTTTGTTGTCCAGACTACAGTGAGCCTTATCCAGCTTGTTCTCCTGTTGCTCTTCCTGTTGTTAGACTGCGGTGATGGAACAACATCCCCTTTCTCATCTCCCTCTCTCTCCCTCTCTCTCTCTCTCTCTCTCTGTTTCTCTCCCTGTCTCACTCCCTCTCCCTCTCTCCCTCCTTCCCTCTCTCTCACTGTCTCTCTCCCTCTCTCTCCCTCCCTCCTTCCCTGTCTCTCTCCCTCTCTCTCTCCCTCCATCTTTCCCCCCCTTATCTCCCAATCATTATCTCAGGTTGTGGTCGTTGACTGAACCCCATTATCATCGCCACGGCGATGCTTGCACATGGTTCAGGCTGTCTGACCCCAGCGACAGCACGTGATAGGTTGATAAATTCTTCTGTAATCTAGAGAGATCATACAGAAACACTGCCTGGTTCAGACTGGGGAGAAGACCTCCCTCCCCTCTCTCTCCTCCCTCACTCCCTTTCCTCTCACTCCTCCCTCTCTCTCCTCCCTCACCTCCTCTCTCTCCTCCCTCACCCCCCCCTCCTCTCTCCTCCCTCTCTCTCCTCCCTCACCCCCTCTCTCTCCTCCCTCACCCCCCCTCCTCTCTCCTCCCTCTCTCTCCTCCCTCACTCACTCTCCTCTCTCTCCTCCCTCACCCCCCTCCTCTCTCTCCTTCTCCCCCTCTCCTCTCTCTACTCCCTCTCTCTCCTCTCTCTCCTCCCTCTCTCTCCTCTCTCTCCTCCCTCACCCCCTCTCCTCTCTCCTCCCTCACCCCCTCTCCTCTCTCCTCACTCCCTCTCCTCTCTCTCCTCCCTCACCCTCTCCTCTCTCCTCCCTCTCTCTCCTCTCTCTCCTCCCTCACTCCCTCTCCTCTCTCTCCTCCCTCACTCCCTCTCCTCTCTCTCCTCCCTCACCCCCTCTCTCTCCTCCCTCACCCCCCCTCCTCTCTCCTCCCTCACCCCCTCTCTCTCCTCCCTCACCCCCCCC
This sequence comes from Osmerus eperlanus, assembly GCF_963692335.1. Lineage (NCBI taxonomy): Eukaryota > Metazoa > Chordata > Actinopteri > Osmeriformes > Osmeridae > Osmerus > Osmerus eperlanus. The sequence continues at coordinate 722,726 of NC_085034.1, read as the reverse complement.
CTCCTCTCTCCTCCCTCACCCCCTCTCTCTCCTCCCTCACCCCCCCTCCTCTCTCCTCCCTCTCTCTCCCTCCCTCACTCACTCTCCTCTCTCTCCTCCCTCACCCCCTCTCCTCTCTCCTCACTCACCCCCCTCTCCTCTCTCCTCTCTCCTCACTCCCTCTCCTCTCTCTCCTCCCTCACCCTCTCCTCTCTCCTCCCTCTCTCTCCTCTCTCTCCTCTCTCTCCTCCCTCTCTCTCCTCTCTCTCCTCCCTCACCCCCTCTCCTCTCTCCTCCCTCACCCCCTCTCCTCTCTCCTCACTCCCTCTCCTCTCTCTCCTCCCTCACCCTCTCCTCTCTCCTCCCTCTCTCTCCTCTCTCTCCTCCCTCACTCCCTCTCCTCTCTCTCCTCCCTCACTCCCTCTCCTCTCTCTCCTCCCTCACCCCCTCTCCTCTCTCCTCCTTCTCTCTCCTCCCTCACTCCCTCTCCTCTCTCTCTCTCCTCCCTCACTCCCTCTCCTCTCTCTCCTCCCTCACCCCCTCTCCTCTCTCTCCTCTCTCTCCTCCCCCTCTTTCCTCACCCCATCTTCATCTTCATGGTTAATTATGGAGCTTTTTAATAATTCATAGTTCAAGAGGCACACACACACAGGAGCACACACACACACACACAGGAGCACACACACACACACACACACAGGAATACACATACATTGTTCTCATCATCAATTAGAAGAAGCAAGAAAGAGAGAGGGGAGAGAGGAGAGAGAGAGATAGAGGAGAGAGGGGAGGAGAGAGAGAGAGAGAGGGGTGGAGACAGAGAGAGAGAGAGAGAGAGAGAGAGAGAGGGAGAGAGAGAGAGAGAGAGAGAGAGAGAGAGAGAGAGAGAGAGAGAGAGAGAGAGAGAGAGAGAGAGAGAGAGAGAGAGAGAGAGAGAGAGAGAGATGGAGGGTGCTCGTCTGCCCTGTGATCGAGAGCTGCTTCATCTGGACTGGCATCGCCGGGACGACAGGGTAGCATCGCCGTGACGACAGGGTGGCATGCTGATGCTGATGACCTTGCTGATGGTAGGACTACTGTAAACACTAATGAGGATGACTGGAGGAGGGAGAGAGGGAGAGAGGGAGAGAGGGAAGGACAGAAGGTTCTAAGAACAATGTGTTGTCTCTCACACACACGCCAAAAACACACACAACTGTGACGGTGTGTATGGACAGAGAACACATCTGTGATGTCATCAGGAAGAGGCAGCAGCCAATCAGAGTCCTGCATTACAGTTCAGTGCTTCTGGGAACAGAAAGACATCCTGTACTGAGTCTCTGAATGAACGAGAGAGAGTGTGTGTGTGTGTGTGTGTTTGTGTGTGGCAGGGTTGAAGTGGTGGACTAGTTATATTCTGAGTGGAACAATAGAGAGGGGAGGAGGGGGCGGGGGGAGGAGGGGTAGTTATTTGGTTCCATGTGGCAGAATTGCTTTCCTCTCAGTCTTCTCCAAATTCAGGAATGAGTGACACACTTCACACTGCTAAGTCAGATCATGTTCTGATCTGGAGACAGCTGGAGACTTCCATCACTACAACGTCACAGATGCTGCGTAGGAGTGTGTGAGTGTGTGAGTGTGTGTGAGTGTGTGACTGTGTGTGAGTGTGTGTGAGCTGCTGGCAGAGATGAGCAGGTCTGTGGAGTTGACACACAGCTCCACTCCCCTCTCCTCTTCTCTCTGTGGAAGTCCATTGTTTGTTAGCAGATTCTCACACATTCACAGATAGACACACACACACACACAGATTCTCACACATATTCACAGACACACACACACACGTCTGCTAACAACACAGACAGACAGACTGTGTGTGTGTGTGTGTGTGAGTGAGACGGAGGCGTGAAGGGTCTTGTTTACGTTCTGATGAAGGCATGAGAAGAGTGATCCATAGTATGCTGTCTGATGCAATCAGCATGTTGTTTTGATTGATTCCCAGAATCTCAAAGCCATTCATCAAGTTCATCAGTGTTTAATATCAACACCTTCTTCAGTCTGTCAGACACACACTGCCCCCTCCCAAAACAATCCAAATCCAGCTTGTTCTCGCTCTCTTTCTCGCCCCCTTCACTCCCACTCTCTCTCTCTATGTGTGTGTGTGTGTGTTTCATATCACAACAGAAAGCAGACAGCTAAAGGATCAGCAGAGATGAACACCATCACCAGCACACAAAACCCTCCTCTGACAGATCCATCAATAACTCTCCCAGCAGAGTGACAGCAGTGTGGCTCTGGCAGACAGGAACATGGCCTTCAGAACGCTCGCTCCAACTGTCAGCTCAAACAACAACAGCAACAGCAGCTGAGCGGGGTTTGGTGCACAGAGAGGGAGGCAATGTTTCAACACTGGGAACAATGTTGAATGTGAACATGAGAGGGAGAGAGTCAGCTCCTTTAGGCAACAGATACTTTTTATTTAATTTAGTTTTGAGTTTATTGGGTGTGCTTTGCCTTCGGCAAGGGCACAACCTTTGTTCTCTCACATATATATTATTTATTGTTTATTTTCGCCCCCCTAAGGATCAGTCAATATTTGGACTACATACACAACGGCGGTGTCAAAAGGTTCGTCTTGGTAGCGATTGAGTTGCTTCTATTGGGATTTACGTTCCGTTGCATGGTTTAAGTGGAAATTAAGTTTTTGTGGCGAAAAGTGAAGCTAACGGTGGCTAACTTGCTAGCCACAGTCAATGACGCTACTTACGTCACCAACGTCACGAAAACTCGCGTGACTACCTCTAGCAGAACATTAGTTTAGCAGCTCGTTAACTTCTGGGAGATAGCTAAGCTAACTGCTTTACTGCAAGGCAGCTGCAGAAACGCCACAAGCAAAGAGGCCAGGGTGATAAATATTTACTAATTTTACTTTGTGATATGACACACAATTGTGACGTGTAATGTACAATATAAGCTGATTTTATTAAGGAAGTACATCTACTTTCGGAAACAGTAGTCTACTATGTCACTGAAGTATTAGCATCATGACATTAGCCTCTGTTGCCCGGGCAACACATACTACAGTGGTCTATGATGCATCTGTTTTCAATCGTTAAAATAAACATTCCTCATAAATACATTTTTGTTGTAGGATTTATTATGACATTACATTACAAGTAAACAATTTGTGGGTGAAATTATCATTACCTGTGGTTTCAAACCAGTGTTGCTCACTGCAACGCTGTAGCCTACCCGAGACACTACAAAAACATCTACACAGCTGTAGGAAGTCAAACGGCGACAGAACATGTTCGGCACTCCCCTTACTAGTACTTAAATCAAAAGTCTATCTAACTACTAACCTTAACTTCATTGCCACAGCCTAAACGTTGTCAATCTGTTCATGAAAATAATTAATTTCAGGCTAAACCGTACAACGGAACGTTAAATCAAATTCAACCAACGCAATCGCTACCAAGACGAACACAACAGTACTGTACTGTACAATTTACCGGGCCAGCTTCTCCACACAGGGCTATATCGCACTTGGCGTTGTTACTGACAATGATCGCTACCAGTGAGCTTTTTATGAAAGCGATTTTCCACTAAATAAATGTCAAGCTTATTTACGTTTTTGGGGGCATATTTTCAGTTAGCAGATGGTACTGTTTGAATCGCGATTCCATCTTCTACTGCCGGTAACGTCGTAGAATAATCTTCAAAGGGGGTTCTTTATTCATGAATGAATGCAATATGAGTAGGCTAAATGCCTTAAAATATCACGAGAAGGGAAAAACTTAAAAGGACGTTTAAGTCATAGAGATTAGGTCAATTTTTACACAGGTCTGCCAAATTTATTCGTTTTGATTCAACGATGAGGCTGCCTCTTGCAGGGGAAATGAGAAGACATCTATTTCATTCTACACTTCACTCGTATTTTCAGTTGTAAATGAGCAGCAAAAAAATTCTTTTAAATCTATGTAATCTTTATAAATAATAAGTATGCATTTTTATATAAAATATACAGAAATATCAGTTGTAAAAATGTCATCCAAAAACGGACCCCTGTGCAACCGACGCAAGCAAGCACACCCTACAATTTCCCCAGAAATTGTACCCTCTCTAGTTTGGTTTGTTTTTCACTGTATGAATTGATTTTGTTTTAGATCATTTTGTTCATTTAGTTTGTTTTTGATGTTCTAACTGCTGAAATAACAAATTGAAAAAATAACATTATAAAAACCTTTTTGGGGTTGAATTAATCATTTGATCTCCTTTGTTTTTTTATTTCACATGTTTTTTTAATGAGAAGTTCTAAGTTCGAGTTCATCTAAAGTTACCGTAGCCCGCACACACACACACTCACGAACGCATAGCTCATGGTGTTTCTATATCTCTCCAGTCAAGCTCATGGTCTGTTGTCAATCAGTCCAGCAATTATCCCCATGAAAAGCTGTATGTTTTCCATGAGCTCTCCATGTAGTCATCAGAAAAATAATCAAAATAGTTAGAAACAGAGAATTATTTTTTTTCTCCAAAAGTTGTCACAAAGCTATGATGATTTATAAAAAATACAAAGACAAAATAATAATCTAGATTAAAGTGTAATTTTCTCTACAAGAATGAAATTGTATTATTTATCATATAAATGTATTATTCATGCAGGTTAATGCAGAAGATGACCCAGTTCATCTCTGGGGAAGAAAATATATTTGATACAGAAATGTCTGTCTTTCTATTCATTAATCTCTCTTTCCCTCTCTCCCTCTCTATGTCTCTCCCTCTCTCCTTCACTTCATGAGATGCACCAGGACCAGACCAGGACCAGACCAGACCAGACCAGACCAGGACCTGACCAGGACCAGACCAGGACTAAAGGGTTGGGGTCAGATGGCTGAGCGGTTAGGGAGTCAGGTTATTAATCAGAAGGTTCTTGGTTCGATTCCGGCCGTGAAAAATGACGTTGTGTCCTTGGCAAGGCACTTCACCCTACTTGCCTCGGGGGGAATGTCCCTGTACTTACTGTAAGTCGCTCTGGATAAGAGCGTCTGCTAAATGTAAATGTAGACCAGGACTAGACCAGGACCAGACCAGGACCAGACCAGGACTAGACCAGGACTAGACCAGGACTAGACCAGGACCAGACCAGGACCAGACCAGGACTAGACCAGGACCAGGACCAGACCAGGACTAGACCAGGACCAGGACCAGACCAGGTTAGTGGTCTCCATCAGCAGGTCTGCTTCGAGGGTTCGGGTTAGGCTCTGAGAGAGGAGAGAGAGACAGACTGAGGAAGTGGGGGGAAAGAGAGAGAAAGAGAGAGAGATGGGACAAAGGAGAAAGAGAAATGTCATTGAAAATTGGACTCTCATTTGATACTGCATGTCATGCTATATGACTCAAAGTCTGAATCACACACACACGCATTCTTCTTTTAAGAACCATATCGTCCTAAAGTATCAGTCCACCAAGAAGGTCATGCTAAACGTCAGGATCCATCACACACGCACACACACACATCACGAGGAGGTCAACTCATACAAAGATCATGGAATACGCATCACTGACACGCCTAGGGACGTTTGACATGTGTCATGATGTCATGATGTCATATGAGGACGGAGAGGGAGAGAGAGAGAGAGAGAGAGAAGGAGAGAGAGAGAGAGCTTGATGCTCTTCCTTGTTCTCTATCTATTTCTCTCCCTCTCTCCTCTGTATCTATCTCCCTCTCTCTCCCTCTCTCCCTCTCCCGCATCTCCTATGGTTATCAATAAAGATTCAAAGTCAAAAAAGGGTTTCTCACACACACACACACACCCCTTTTCAAGGCTAAAACCTTCCTCCCTCCCAGACAGAGGAATAAAACTAGGAACCCCTCCCGTCCTTCAAGGCCTGTTAGATTTAACAGCAACGTCACATCGCTCTCCACTCTAACTCTGAGAGCACAACTCATAATCAATCCTGAACACCATTACAGTTTGTTCCCAGGTCTCAGGTAGACAGATGCTGCTGTAAAACATCTGATTGGATCCATCTGGCTGTCTGGAGCACAAAGTTACTTACATATATAACTATATAAACGTTACACTGTATATGATGTAGGAACTGAGGTTGGCTTTATCAGTATGTCAGTTTGTCGAACTCAAACTAAACCAAAAAATGTTTGTTTTCTTTGAAGTGTTTTTAACACATGCTACTGTTCAGCCCATCAACCGCACCATTAAATAACCCACAGGTGTAGGTGGGTATAGCTCAGTGGTAGGTGTAGGTGGGTATAGCTCAGTGGTAGGTGTAGGTGGGTATAGCTCAGTGGTAGGTGTAGGTGGGTATAGCTCAGTGGCGGTTGACTGCATATCAAAAAGCCTCCCTCCCCTGACATCTCTTTGGATAAAAGTATCTGCTAAATGAAATCATTGTTATTATTGTTGTCGGTTCTTGGCACTGAAGCCGTGTCTACAGCAGAAAGGCTTCAATCACAGACAGAGTGTCAGGTAACAACAGCAGCTGATTCACTGATTAGTGTGTCCTTGTTGTCCTTGGCGGTGCGTGATGCTGATGATGAAGTAACATGATGAAGGGCAATAACCATGGAGGCAGGATGGGGTTGTTAAGACTCGTGTGTGAGTGTGTGTGTGTGTGTGTAAGAGTGTGTGTGAGAGTGTGTGTGTGTGTGTGTGTGGAGTGAGTGTGTGTGTGTTTGTCAGAGTGTCTCCCTCTCCAGTCAGGTCAGAATCTCACAGCAACAGCAGTGAACAATTATTGTTATTAGTTGAATTATTACGCTACATGAATGTGTGTTCTGGAGACAGGATGAATGCGTCCTTCTGGTTAAGGGCACTCATGATGTCATCAAGCACTCTAACACGGTGTGTTACACTGAGAAGGAAAACTGAAGACACTCTTTCTTTGTCTATCCCTCCCCCCTCCCCCCTCCCCTCTTCACAGGTGCAGGTTCCTCCCTCCTCCCCCCTCCCCCCTCCCCCCTCCCCCCTCCCCCCCTCCCCCCTCCCTCCTCCCTCCTCCCCCCTCCCCCCTCCCCCCTCCCCCCCTCCCCCCTCCCCCCCCAACTCTAAAAGGGCAAACTGACTCATAGTGACATTTTGGGAGCACCACCTCCATCTGGTGCCCAGCTCTGTCTGTCTGTCTTTTTTAGACACACACACTCACTCACTCACTCACTCAGTGTGCAGAGAGCAGCCACACAGTCCTAGCTCTCAGCTGATCATCAGGACGACCTGGTTCAGACTCTAAGCATGGAGGTAGTCTCAGTAATAGAATGATCCATCACCACTACCCTCCCCTCCCCTCCCCCCACCCCGGCACCTAACCAGCACTAACACTAACACCCCCCCAGCAGTCACACAGGGGAGGGAGGGGTGAAGACAGGCTGACAGAGACAGAGAGAGATGGAGAGAGATTGAGAGAGAAATACAAAGAATGAGAGAGAACACAACACACCCACACACTCACACACACTGACCCCAAGACTCAAGTACCAGCCACAAGATCTGGCGGGAGATTCTGATTGGTGCAGAGACTGCAGCCCAACACTGATAACCTCAGAACAGCTGTTTAAACATCAGGGCTGTGCCAAGCATGTCCTGCTTCATATCATACCTCATCCAACCTGAAACCAATTAGAAGGAAAACAGGTTGATGTGGCTCTGGTTCAAGAGATGGCAACAGTTGCCGTGACGATCGCGCAACGGATCAGTTAACGAGCCGTGCTGTTGTTGTGAGTAGAGAGTGGTGTTAGGAGGCATGAGATTAGGAGACAGGAGAGGAGGAGACAGGAGATTAGGAGGCATCAGAGGAGAAGCGAGAGCTTGTTTCCTATCCTGAGCCATAGTGTGTAACCGTGTGCTGACAGTTGGTTTTGTGGAACTTAATATAAGAGTTCAAATCAAACACACACAGAGAGATCGCTCAATCGCACCAGTATCGCTCCAAGCTAGTGAAAACTCTTACGGGAAAATCTAACCAACGGTCAACAGCTAACCCTAACTTTCTTAAAGGGGCCGTACCCATTAACGATAGATTGTATTCATGTAAATGCCTCTGCTCGCTTGGTTTATGCCTGGGAGTCAGAGGGAGGGTGACAAAACTCGGGTGACAACAAACAATGCCAGAAGTAAGCCTGTGACCTTCGTCCCCATGGCTACCTCACTATCTGTTCACCCAGTCCAACACCGCGCGACAACAGGTTGGCTATGTTAACACACATCCGGATATACTGAAATGCCTTTCGGATATAGTGAACATTTTCTCAAACTCTTACATTCTCAAAGCTTCTTACTCATCCTTATAAGACATGAGCGTTTCATATATGAGTGTGTGAATGTGTTTCACATGCGTCTATGCTAGCATTTCACATATGTGGATGTGAGTTTTCAGTAGCATGAATGTGTGTGTGTTTCATATGTGTTTATGTAAGGAGAGTCTGAATTGTTTCCTAAACGACCCCTCATACAAATCTGCTAATTGACACAGAGTGTATCAGCTGCTTGTAATTAACACATTATGGTACTTCTGGTTCCTGAAAATGAACTTTGACACCTCTGCAACAACATCTCCACTTCCGCTACCAACTGTTGTTCATAATCAATTAGGGCGCGTCAGATTGTCACGCTTCTCATTCAACATGGAAACGACAAGTGATAATTGTGCATCACCGCCAACTATCTTGCAGAGCTCGAAGTGTCACCAGAAGTGTCTTTTGTAGAATAAAAACGAGACGATAAAAGAAACGCTTCCTATATCCTTTGTGTTCCCCCCGACGATGTAGAATTACCGCTTCCAGGACCGGCCTCGATACAGAACTCGCACGGGACCGTTAAAATATTCTCTGAGAAACATATTAATTACCATGCAAATTGCTTTGGGAGTCGTTTACTTAAAGCGCGCGCCATATTTAATTTCAGAGTCTGTAAATGCAATAAAGGAGAACCGAACTCACGAGAAAAAGAATTGTCTGCAGATAATTGCTATTGTCGGGATCCTATTGAAAGTTTCCCGCTCTGAATGCGCAGTAGTGAGGAGGGATTCCGCTGCGCGTGGCTGTGACATGGGCCTTATAACGGTTAGATTAAACCTGCTTTCATCGGCCCTGAAAAGCGGCACCGACAACAAAGCGCGGCAAATTGATTTCCAACATGACTTCTGAGAGGCTTGACAATTACAATCCCGGTAAGAAACTGGCAGGGTGTGCCACTCGAACGAGATCCCACTCAGCGGGAGATTAGGTGAAATGGCGAAGAGAGGAAGAAAAGAGAAAAGTAACTAAGAAAAGTACAAAAAACAGAATAACAAGAAATTCAGACAAGAAAAAAATATAAAAGTGTGTGTGTGCAGACTTCCGACGTGCTGTCATTGGTCTAACTCTATCTCTGTGAGCTTTCCCCTCTGGCAGGCAGTGCTCATGGAGAATAATGGAATTAACCCTCGTGCTGCCTTCGGGTCACATGACCCAAAGGTTCATAACGAACCATCGTTGTGTTTACCCAATTTTACCCAATACAAAAACAAATTAAAATAATTTTCTTTTAACCTTTGCAATGTGGGGGGTCTGAGACAGCCCAACGGTTAAAAGAAAATGCTTCACTTTGTCTTTGTATGCGGTAAATCTGTCGCAATACGACGGTGGGTCACAATGACTGATGGGTCAGAATGACCCGAAGATAACACAAGGGTTAAGAATCATCGCCATGGTGATGAAGCTTGCCTGCTCCCAGATCAGGCCTGATCTGGGATGTAACACCATGATGGGGTCACAAAAAGGTCAATGTGGGTGTTGTCCACAAGCTCCATCACTGACCACCCCCTAGCAACCACACAGCAACCACACAGCAACCACCAAAATTGCTAGGTTCGCAAAACTTAACAACTTAACCCTTGTGCTGCCTTCGGGTCACATGACCCAAAGGTTCATAACGAACCATCGTTGTGTTAACCCAATTTTACCCAATACAAAAACAAATAAAAATAATTTTCTTTTAACCTTTGCAATGTGGGGGGTCTGAGACAGCCCAACGGTTAAAAGAAAATGCTTCACTTTGTTTTTGTATGCGGTAAAGTTGTTGCAATACGACGGTGGGTCACAATGACTGATGGGTCAGAATGACCCGAAGATAACACAAGGGTTAATTCATGTTGAGGTTCGATGAGGCTAGGGTGAACTGCCTTGAATAATGCATTGATTGTTTTGACCCAGGTCGCAGTATCTAGACAGGTAATGTTTTGACCTGCCATATAACTTCTGACTATCCTTCAGCTAGCTATTCCTGGCTAGCTTTCTGAGCTAATATCCATTACCCCTCAGAGCTATCTGAACCAATATCTATCACACCTCAGCTAGCTAGCGAAGACACTTTGCCAAGCCTAATGTCCTCTACGGACCCCACTGCTAATGCCCTTCTACATCTCCGAGCTAATAGCTGCTGATGACTCAGCTATAGAGCTAGCTCACCTGTTCACATTCTCATCAGGAACATCTTTTTTATTTGTATTTTCTTCTTTGTTCTGGTGCTGCCTCCCTGTCGGTTTTGGGTGTGAAACTCCGGTGAAACATGCTGTGATTAGGCGTCATCATCATCTCCATCAGCATCGTCATCATTCTAACCCATCAGTCCTTCACTGGTCTGTACTTGAGTAGTTTTGGACCTAAAAGCATGTGTCATTTACACTCTTCCTCTCCCCCTCTCTCTCCTAATTACCTGAACTCTCTCTCTCCTCGTTTATCCGTCTCTCCCCCTCTCTCTCTCTTTTTCTCTTACAATGCTGGTGGGGGCCAGGGGAGGCTGGGACGGAGGCTGCGAGAGAGGCTACCCCTGTCTCCTAGCCTCTAACCCCAATTCAGCTTTTGTGTTGTAGTTTACTACCCAGCAGGCGTCCAGCCAACCAGCTTGATCCAGCTTTCTGACTCGCTGCCTATTCATGAGGTACCCTCACCCTGAAAACATAACAAACCTGTTCAGAATCCTCCAGTCCTGATAAGTGAGAGAGAGAGAGAGAGAGAGAGAGAGAGAGAGAGAGAGAGAGAGAGAGAGAGAGAGAGAGAGAGAGAGAGAGAGAGAGAGAGAGAGAGAGAGAAGAGAGAGAGAGAGAGAGAGAGAGAGAGAGAGAGAGAGAGAGAGAGAGAGAGAGAGAGAGGAAAATAACTACTCTTGTGGAAAATGGTATTCATCCCTAGCTTGAGTGTATTAGTCTCACAGTGTAGCTCCTCTCTGGCCTTATCACCGGGATAACGGTTACTGTCGGTGTTTGAGCGCCACGCGGCAGGACATTGACTCCACCGCTTCAGCGCCGTGTAGCTGTCCATGGTCCTGAAATCCGGTTAACAGGCGCTCACATACTGTTTGCTTCTCTACGGACGTCACCACGTCATTTAGCCGTGGAGGAAAACTGTTGTAACTGTTTCGTGACCTTAACGTATTGACTTTAGACGTGGTCTTTTTTAACCGAGATTCTGCTGGTGTTTGTGTGGGTTTCATTCAGATCATTGTGGTTTTATCTCCAAATCCCCCAAAAACTCGGTAGGCCTAGTTTAACATCATAGTTTAATATCGAATATAGCCTACAACTTACAAACTGTTATTTAATAAGCTCCTCAAAGTAATACAATATTTATTTGTAGTGCAACCCCCCCCCCCCCCTATTTTCGTCTGTCTCAGCCCGTCTCTGCAACTACAAGTGGAATCATCATAGTTCATTTAAAGGATGGTACGTTCTTTGTCATCTCAACTTCACTAAGTCGCTTCGAGTCCTACGCATGTACTATTAGACTTGACAAGACGTGACAGATTAGGGTTTGGTGTTTGGGGTCTTCTGAAGAGTGGACCTAAAGCATCCGACCATCTCTCCACCACAGGTGGGTCTGGGCGAGTGCAGAGGGAGAGAGTATTGAACACTTAACGTCTTTTTATACGCGATCGCGTTACCCATAAGTCCCAAAAGGACTAAATCAACGAACGAAATGTATTGAGAAAGTCTCCCGGAATCACACACGCCTGTAACCTGAGATACCTAGTCACCTGGCATCATACCGCTGAGCATCTCTCGAGACAGCGTGGCTCTCTACCGGACTGAGATGTTCCCTGTTTCACGTGCGGGCTGAGACCTTTTCAGGTGCGGACGTTATTCATCGTGTCTTTTTTAGGATCGCACTCTGAGAAATGCTGTTTGTAAGAGCACGAGACCTGGTGGGTGAACATCGAATTATCTTTTCGTTGAGAGAAGCTCGATGGCTCTGGTTCCCGGGTAACGAGCGGAGGTTGCCAGCTCGTGGCCAGCGATGTCGTCAACTTTCTGGGTTGTGATTTTGATAATCAGTTTGCTTGTCTTTAGCTGCGGTAAGTCCTAAGGCTTATTTAACAACCAGACATTTAAGTCGATTTGACATTTCCGTCCGCTGTGATGGGTGAGCGTGCCGGCGTCCTTGCTTACCAATCACAATTATGCGACAGAGAGCATATCGGTATTTGGTTTACTGTATTGATTTGTTTTCAAGTGTGTAGCTGTCATCTATCCCGTAACAGTTTCGATGTTCAAATGTCTCTCTCTCTCTCTCTCTCTCTCTCTCTCTCTCTCATCTCTCTCTCTCTCTCTCTCCTCTCTCTCTCTCTCTCTCTCTCTCTCTCTCTCTCTCTCTCTCTCTCTCTCTCTCTCTCTCTCTCTCTCTCTCTCTCTCTCTGTGTATGTATCACAACCTATCTCCCTCTCTCTGACAAACACACACATACACAGTATCAAGAGGAACAGACACTGACTATCTCCTCGCAGCGGGAGGCAGATCGCATCTGTCAGAGATGTCACACAAGGCACGCTGTGACAGAATAGAAATAACGATCCGCGAGATGAACTCCCTCCCTCCCTTCCTCTACCTCTCTTTGACTCCCCCTAGGAAGGTAGGAAGGTAGGCCTACTTCCAGCTGGCCCTATCCCGGTTGTGTGTGAAAATGGAAGCTTTGCGCTGTGGCATTAGACAGGATTAGCCCATTAGAAGTTAAGCTACTCCATTAGCCGCTAAGTTAATGACTAATGCAATCGTTTTCCTTGTCTTTTGGGGCACATTGCACCCCTTCTAAAATGTTTCTTCCTCTCTGTCTCCCTGGGTGTCCTCGAACTCTGAGATAGGTTACAGGAAAATGAAGCCAAGTTTAATCTGATTAAATCATTTTTTTTGTCTTTCTTTTTTCATCTCTCATCTTTGTCTGGGAAGTGGACTGAAGACAAAGGCTGGTGTTTAATCAGCATCTGACCTTCCCTCAGAGTGTGTGTGTCTGGTGTGCGTTTGTGTGTGTCTGAATTGGGTGCTCTACCCATATCCTTTTCCACTGCTGGCTACTGATTGGCTGATTGATGTCATGCTAGTGTCCACTCTGAGCTGATTGGCTGATTGATGTCATGCTAGTGTCCACTCTGAGCTGTGTGTAGTGATTGCTCAACATTTCTGAATGGGGCCTGGAGGTGGACACACAGTGGATATGCAGGATCTCCATATAGGCACATTGGATGGCCGGCTGGGGACACTGCATGCTGTTCCATTACAGGTAGTAAACCAGAGTTTGCTAAAAGCCCTGAATCATGTTTCCTTCCCTCTGCAAAACAAAATAAGTATTATTTATTACATCAAACTCAGCATTAGGAGTAGGCCTAAATGTGTTATTTTTTCTGTAACACTTTGTCACATAAGTCAGGGAACTTACCTACTGGACCATGTAGGTGGGCAATTAAGCCATTTGGGATGGCAACTGCCTGGAACTTCAAGCTATGCACTCTTTTGTGGCCATTGTACATCACCCGCTGGTTCATTCCTGGTCTGGCGATAGGTCGTACTGTGCCGTCTATGAAGCCAAAGCAGTTGTCCAGTGGTGTGCCCATTTGTTGTATGCAGTCAGCATATGTTTGCAAAGCAACTGGGTTTAAAATTGTGTTGTTCCACTCGGTAATTCTGCGATGGTGAACATCGTAAATGAGATCTAGCACGCAATTTGTTGCCATGCACAAGACTGGTACTGGTCGCTGCCCAAATCGCTGCATCATGTCGCTATAACGGCATGGGTATGTGAGCCTCTTTAGTAGCATGCAGAGCGCCTCTGTGCCAGCCACCACACTTCTCTGCTCGCAGACGAACTCGTCGGGTATGCCAAGAGCCTCCACCAGCAGTGGTATGTCAGTTTTTCTCACCCGAAACTCAGCAAGGCATTCATCGTCCTCCATATCATCCAAATTAAAAGGTGTATACTGTTTATACGGCAAATCTAAATTGCTGGACCTGTTCATGTCATGCAGTAATGTAAACTCCTCTGTTATTAAATTATCATCTAAAGAATATAACAAGTGCTCCCGGGCCATTTTAAGAGACATTGTAGCCTAAATAATGTGCAGACCAACGTTGGTTGCGCATTAAGTAGCCGTTGAGAGTTACAATGTTGCTTAGTGATAATCAAATACCACTACTACGGCAACCCCATGGAATGTTTAGCGGACGCCGTAGCCGTCCCTCTAACGTCACTGCTTAAAGTCCCTATTGACCAGCAGAGGGAGGACAGTGTGATGTCATCAGCGTGATATTTCATCCTCTGACTGTTTTGCTGAGTAGTGATTCTGTCTGGTTCCCCCCTTCCTCTCACCCTGTTTCCAGAACCTAGAACCCAAAACCTAGAACCCTGAACCCTGTCCTTTCAGTGTTCCCTCTCCTCTCGGGTTGGGCATTTTAGGAGCTCTTGCCTATTCAATTTCACTTTTATTTTTCTGTGCCCCTCATGTCTGTATCTCTCCCTCACTTTTCCCCCCCCCTCTCTCTCTCTTTCTCTCTCTCTCTCTCTCTCTCTCTCTCTCTCTCTCTCTCTCTCTCTCTCCTGTTCTACCATTTTCCTGCAGCACTGGTCTGACCCAGTTGTTTTTCTCAAATATATCTTGTTCCTAACTGGCTGGCATGTTGCCTGGCTGACTGGAGCACTGATTGACTGGCTGACTGATTGGTTGAATAATAATAAAAGTACAATTCGAGATGCAAAAAGTCACACCTGAGGAGGAGCAGGAGAGAGAGATGAGGTAAGGAGAGAGAACGGGAGGAGGTAGAGGGAAGGAGGGAGGATGTCTGTGATTATGGACATGACTCATATGGTAACTGTCTCTGGGAATCAACATCTGACTTCTAAATCTGCCATCTAGTCAGGACCCACAGAGAGAGACAAGAGCTAGCAGGGACAGAGAGAGAGAGAGAGAGAGAGAGAGGGGGGAGGCTGGAGAGAGGATAGAGGCTGGAGAGGGAGAGAGGGGAGGCTGGAGAGGGAGAGAGGGGAGGCTGGAGAGGGAGAGGGGGGAGGCTGGAGAGGGAGAGAGGGGAGGCTGGAGAGGGGGGAGGCTGGAGAGGGAGAGAGGGGAGGCTGGAGAGGGAGAGAGGGGGGAGGCTGGAGAGAGAGAGGATAGAGGCTGGAGAGGGAGAGAGGGGAGGCTGGAGAGGGAGAGGGGGGAGGCTGGAGAGGGAGAGAGGGGAGGCTGGAGAGAGAGGATAGAGGCTGGAGAGGGAGAGAGGGGGGAGGCTGGAGAGAGAGGATAGAGGCTGGAGAGGGAGAGGCTGGAGGCAGGAGGGACAGGGCCTGTGTGACATGCTGCTGTTGCTCCCTGATGCTGATGTTCATGTGGTTGTAGAGTTTCTGGGCTGGTGAGTGAATCAGTAAGGGAGGTCTCTCAGGGCTGAGGCTGGGGTGGCTGC
>NC_085034.1:664393-694393 GCF_963692335.1 Osmerus eperlanus | reverse complement strand
ACACTCACACTGTTTAACAATAACCTCAGTAAGTCTTGGTCTCTCTATCCACCTCTTCCTCTCGCCCCAAGTTAATCTGTGCGTGTCTGTGTGTGTTCCAGGGTCGTCCTATGCCAGGAGTTCCGTGGTAACAGCAGTCAAATTCACCATCTCAGACCACCCACAGACCATAGACCCCCTGCTGAAGAACTGCATAGGTACACACAAAACACACCGAGACACACACACACACCACACACCATACACATACCCAAACAGGCCATGGCATGTGATTGGTTGAGGTGTGATGTGGTTGTCTCCTGTGATTGGTCGTCTCCAGGAGACTTCCTGAAGACGCTGGAGGACCCTGACTTGAACGTTCGGAGGGTTGCCTTGGTAACGTTCAACTCTGCAGCCCATAATAAGCCATCTCTGATCAGAGACCTGCTGGACACTGTGCTGCCTCACCTGTACAATGAGACCAAAGTCAGGAAGGAGCTCATCAGAGAGGTGACGCGCGCACACACACACACACACCTGAACACACACACACCTGAACACACACACAACTGAACACACACACACCTGAACACACACAGACACCTGAGCACACACCTTCACACACCTTCACACACCTTCACACACCTTCACACGCCTTCACACACCTTCACACGCCTTCACACGCCTTCACACGCCTTCACACGCCTTCACACGCCTTCACACACCTTCACACACCTTCACACACCTTCACACACCTTCACACGCCTTCACACGCCTTCACACGCCTTCACACGCCTTCACACGCCTTCACACGCCTTCACACGCCTTCACACGCCTTCACACGCCTTCACACGCCTTCACACACCTTCACACACCTTCACACACCTTCACACGCCTTCACACGCCTTCACACGCCTTCACACGCCTTCACACACCTGAACACACACACCTTCACACACCTTCACACGCCTTCACACACCTGAACACACACACCTTCACACGCCTTCACACACCTGAACACACCCATCCTGCCCCCCAGGTGGAGATGGGGCCGTTCAAACACACAGTGGATGATGGTCTGGACCTGAGGAAGGCAGCGTTTGAGTGCATGTACACCCTGCTGGACAGCTGCCTGGACCGGCTGGACATCTTCGAGTTCCTCAACCACGTAGAGGACGGGCTGAAGGACCACTACGACATCAAGGTACACACACACACTCATATATATATATATATAGTGGTCCCTTAAAAAGGGGGGGGCCACATATAAAATGTATTGTAATTCCTACACCGTTCACCTGATTTGGATGTAAATACCCTGAAATTAAAGCTGAAAGTCTGCACTTAACCCTTGTGTTATCTTCGGGTCATTCTGACCCATCAGTCATTGTGACCCACCGTCGTATTACGACAACTTTACCGCATACAAAAACAAAGTGAGTAATTTTCTTTTAACCGTTGGGCTGTCTCAGACCCCCCACATTGCGAAGGTTAAAAGAAAATGCTATTTATTTGTTTTTGTATTGGGTACAATTGGGTAAACACAACAATGGTTCGTTGTGAACCTTTGGGTCATGTGACCCGAAGGCAGCACAAGGGTTAAAGCACATCTTGATTGTTTCATTTCAAATCCATTGTGGTGGTATACAGAGCCAACATGATGAAAATTGTGTCAATGTCCAAATACTTATGGACCTAACTGTATATATACACACACACTAGGGTGGGAATCTTTTGGTACCTCACGATTCGAATCGATAAAAAATCGATTCACGATTTTTTGCGATTGTTTAATCATTTTTTGTTTTTGTTTACATTTGTGAATCGATGTGAATCCCGACTCAAATGTGAATCTATTTCATTCTCCCACCCCTAATACAAACTCATATAAGCACCCACACACTATTCAGCAATCAACAGTCACTAAGAAGTACGGACCTTTCAGAGGAAACCCTCACTGGAGTGTGTGTGTGTGTGTGTGTAGATGCTGACGTTCCTGATGCTAGCACGGCTGTCGTCTCTCTGTCCCAGCGCTGTGCTGCAGAGACTGGATAGACTGGTGGAGCCTCTACGAGCTACCTGCACCACCAAGGTACACACACACACACCTGCACCACCAAGGTACACACACACACACCTGCACCACCAAGGTACACACACACACACCTGCACCACCAAGGTACACACACACACACACCTGCACCACCAAGGTACACACACACACACACACCTGCACCACCAAGGCACACACACACACACACCTGCACCACCAAGGCACACACACACACACACCTGCACCACCAAGGTACACACACACCTGCACCACCAAGGTACACACACACACACACACCTGCACCACCAAGGTACACACACCTGCACCACCAAGGTACACACACACACACACACCTGCACCACCAAGGTACACACACACACCTGCACCACCAAGGTACACACACCTGCACCACCAAGGTACACACACACACACACACCTGCACCACCAAGGTACACACACCTGCACCACCAAGGTACAGACCCCTCTAACCCCTGCCCCCCCCAGGTGAAGGCGAACAGCGTTAAGCAGGAGTTTGAGAAGCAGGACGAGCTGAAGCGCTCGGCCATGCGTGCCGTGGTGGCCCTGCTGGGCATCCCAGAGGCGGAGAAGAGCCCTCTGATGGGAGAGTTCCAGTCCCAGATCAGCTCCAACCCAGAGCTGGCCGCCATCTTCGACAGCGTGCAGAGAGATTCCTCCTCCGCCAACATGGAGTCCATGGACACCAGCTAGGCCCCGCCCCCCAGCCCCTGAGCCCCGCCCCCAGCCACACCCCTTACACCCCCAGCCCCGCCCCCCGCTCTCTCAACCCTGGGAGTCTCCGTTGTCCCATGATGCATTGCACTGAATCAGCAGTTTAGAGGAGAGAGATTGCCCGAGTGGAGACGAAAAGAATCGATAAATAAAATACAAATGTTCAATGACTTTAGAAAGTTACACAAAAAAAAAAAAATGTGAAAAAAATGTGAAAGAGAGAATGAAGAGGAGGAACCCCGAAACTACAGAAGAGTTCTCTGGTAGTTGGAAGCTCACCATCATTTTTACCTTTTTTTTGTGTATCTTTTTTGTTTTTTTTAGATGACAAGAAGAATACATTACTGTTCATTCCTTTTGTGTTTTCAGTTGGAGTTATGTGATTCCAGAAAATTCCACAGGTACCTCCATGCCAATTGGCTACTGAGATACCGGTGGCACTGATTGGTGGCATGCAAATGAACTGACCAATAGGAGTGGACTGCCTGAGCTTAACGCGACCAATGGGAGACGAACTGTTCTGACCTGCCGGAGAGTTCCTAACCAATAGGAGAGCTGTAGGGTGGCGTGGGGGTATCCGGTTGGTGGACCATAATGTTTTTGTTACTTTGTTTCTATCTTGTTTCTACTGTGTCCACCTGGTCTGTTGCTAGGCAGATCTGAGGAGGGAGGGGATGTGTGACCACAAGTAATTCCTGTCTCATCTGATTGGTCAGGGCTCGGGAGGGGAGTGGCTGTGCTGACCTATCAGCTGCTGTTCTCTCGTCACCTTTAGTAGCATGTTACATTACC
This sequence comes from Osmerus eperlanus, assembly GCF_963692335.1. Lineage (NCBI taxonomy): Eukaryota > Metazoa > Chordata > Actinopteri > Osmeriformes > Osmeridae > Osmerus > Osmerus eperlanus. Next base: position 690,819 of record NC_085034.1, on the reverse strand, counting down.
ATCAGAAGGAGACACACACACACACACAGCAGGCTCTATCTGACATGTTCAGGACGAGTTCTTAATCTGTCAGCTCCGTACGCAACATTAATAAAGGTGTGTGTGGATGCAGATTGTTGTCTTACTGTGTGTGTGCTTTCTACATTCCTTTACAGCAGACCAACCCCAGGCATCATTCTATAACCCCGGCATCATTCTATAACCCCGGCATCATTCTATAACCCCGGCATCATTTTATAACCCCGGCATCATTTTATAACCCCGGCATCATTCTATAACCCCGGCATCATTCTATAACCCCGGCATCATTCTATAACCCCGGCATCATTCTATAACCCCGGCATCATTTTATAACCCCGGCATCATTCTATAACCCCGGCATCATTCTATAACCCCGGCATCATTCTATAACCCCGGCATCATTTTATAACCCCGGCATCATTCTATAACCCCGGCTTCATTCTATAACCCCGGCATCATTCTACAACCCCGGCATCATTCTCTACTAACACACTAGCAGGTGAGGGTTAGATCTATGGCCACCTGGGGGCAGGAGAGCTCTCCAGGTACAGATGGACTTTTTTGTGTTTCCAGCCTATCAGAGTGAGTGGGTGGTCTCAGCCTATCAGAGTGAGTGGGTGTTCCCAGTGTGCAGGAGACCAGGTCAGAATCCTGTCTGTGTGACATTCTGCTCCTCACCGGAGGAGAGACGAGACAACACCTGGACAACAGCCATGATGAGGACACAGGCACCCAACACACACCTCCACCTACAGGTACCCAACACACACCTCCGTGCACAGGTACACAGGTACCCAACACACACCTCCGTACACAGGTGCACAGGCACCCAACACACACCTCCACACACAGGTACACAGGTACCCAACACACACCTCCGTACACAGGTGCACAGGCACCCAACACACACCTCCGCCTATAGGTACCCAACACACCTCCGTACACAGGTGCACAGGCACCCAACACACACCTCCACACACAGGTACACAGGTACCCAACACACCTCCACACACAGGTACCCAACACACCTCCGTACACAGGTACCCAACACACACCTCCACACACAGGTACCCAACACACCTCCGTGCACAGGTACCCAACACACACCACCACACACAGGTACCCAACACACACCACCACACACAGGTACCCAACACACACCTCCACACACAGGTACCCAACACACACCACCACACACAGGTACCCAACACACACCACCACACACAGGTACCCAACACACACCTCCACACACAGGTACCCAACACACACCACCACACACAGGTACCCAACACACACCTCCACACACAGGTACCCAACACACCTCCGTGCACAGGTACCCAACACACACCACCACACACAGGTACCCAACACACACCTCCACACAGGTACCCAACACACACCTCCACACACAGGTACCCAACACACACCTCCACACAGGTACACAGGTACTCTCATTCTGACTCATCTTGGAGGGAACTGGGAACTTAAGGTTGCACTACGTATATAATATTATAGTTGTTAAATCTAACTTTATTTCTAAGACAGCAGTTTCTATGTTAGTAGGTACGTCTGAGCAAGCTAACCTTGAGTGACAGTAGACATCAGAAGGGCAGCTGAGTCTGCTGCTTCAGATCTGGGAGGAGGAAGTTCCCACAGCAGACGCACTCCTACACAAAACTATTTATATGTAAATGACTGCCTGCTAATAGAATCGAAGCGTTCCTGCTGGTTTCTGTGTTAAGAGAGTAAATAATTGCTTCTGGAAGATTCTGGGAGCCTAATTAATGGGTGTGTTGAGATGATTGCTCAGAGAGCTGTCTGCCAGATACCAGTTGTTTTGTGTGTGTGTGTGTTTGTGTGGCTCCTGAGCTTGGCTGATAAACACACACAGGATGAAGCAGGGGATTGTGGGAGGAGTGTTGAGAGGGAGATTGTGTGAGAGAAGATACTTCAGTACTCTAGAAACTGAAACACAAAAAAGTTTCACTACATTAAAATATTTCTGTGTGTGTGTGTGTGTGTGTGTGCGTGTGTGTGCACGCGCGTGTGTGTGTGTGTGCTAGCATGCACGTGTGTGTGTGTCAGAATAGGACCTGGCTCTCTGAAGAGGCACAGACAGACGAGGGGGAGGGGCTTCTTAGTCTACAGAGCATGCCCAGTCTGATGAGCACCCAGAGCTTCACCCCATTGGTCAGAAGATCACAAGGGGTTGCTAAGAGAGAGCCTGGCCCCACCCACAAACTCCCTCCAATCAGAAAGCACCTTACAGACCCCAGGTAAAAGCTAGCATTCGACAGTAGTTACCTCGGATCTGAAAATCCCTTTTGTCAAAGGCTGTGTATGTGTCTGGTGTTTATTTGTGTGTGTGTGTGTGTGTGTACAGCTGTCTAGAGGTGAGGGGTACCACCCTTCACAGATGCAGCCGTTTTCCCCCCATCAACCCCTCCCTCTTTACCCAGAAGCCCTTGCAGCAGGAGCCACTGCCAGGCAGAGCAGGTCAAAGGTCAGAACCTGGGGATGATGTCACAGGTCATCCTGAACATGCATGTACTCACTATTTACACTTGGCTTTGGATGAATGTGTCTGTTCAGTGTCAGTGCTTGGAGAGCTGGGAGGAGGAGATGGAGGGAGAGAGAGAAGAAAGGGAAGAGATGGAAGAGAGGAGAGGGGGAAATAAACGAGTGTTCAGTCTCTATAGTAGCAGCTGCAGGAGCTGATGTCCTACTGATGAATGATTTAAAGACTGGTCAGTCTTACTGTTGAGGACGAGGGAGAGAGAGGGGGAGAAGGGAGAAGCTTTGTGAATGTTAACTCCTGTTTTCTGTAGGTTAGAGGAGGAGGAGGACGAGGAGGAGGAGGAGGAAGAGGGGATGCCCCTCCTTCAGCCCCCCAGGCCCCCTGCCCCCCCCTGGCCCCCCGCCCCCCCCTGGACCCCTGCCCAGACAGAGAGGGGGGTTCTGGTGACACAGCTGAGATTCAGTCTGTCAGCGACTCATACCAGACTGGGCCTCAGACAAGAAACAGCCTTCCAAACAGCAAACCAAAAAGCCTTCCAATCAGCTTTCTTTCGTGCCAGCCAACCAGCCTTCCAGCCAGTCATCCAGCCAGTCATCCAACCAGCCTTCCAGCCAGTCATCCAGCCAGTCATCCAACCAGCCTTCCAGCCAGTCATCCAGCCAGTCATCCAACCAGCCTTCCAGCCAGTCATCCAACCAGCCTTCCAGCCAGTCATCCAGCCAGTTATCCAGCCAGTCATCCAGTCTGTCATCCAATCAGTCCCTCATCTCCCAGCAGCAGCCTTCAGACTGCCTCCTGTGAGCAGACTAAGGGGGAGGCAGGGAGGGAGGCAGGGGGGGAGGCAGGATGAGCTGGGCTGTCTCTGGGAGGAGGAGGATCTGTCTCCCCCCTGTCTCCCCCTCCGGCTGGGAGGACAGCAAGAGAGAGACAGGGCTGCAGGCTGAGGGGGGAGGACACAATGTTTGACAAGTTGACGTTGGTTATAAGAAAGTGTGTGTGTGTATTATAAGTGTGTGTGTGTATTATAAGAATGTGTGTGTAGTATGACCAGTGTCAGTGCTGTTTATGTATGACAAGTCCTCTGTACTGAGGTGCTTCCTGTATGATAAGGAGCTTCCTGTATGATGAGGTGCTTCCTGTATGATAAGGTGCTTCCTGTATGGTGAGGTGCTTCCTGTATGATGAGGTGCTTCCTGTATGGTGAGGTGCTTCCTGTATGGTGAGGTGCTTCCTGTATGATGAGGTGCTTCCTGTATGATGAGGTGCTTCCTGTATGGTGAGGTGCTTCCTGTATGGTGAGGTGCTTCCTGTATGGTGAGGTGCTTCCTGTATGATGAGGTGCTTCCTGTATGGTGAGGTGCTTCCTGTATGGTGAGGTGCTTCCTGTATGATGTTACCTCCCTCCCTCTCTCTCTCTAAACCTGTGTGATCTTCCTCCCTGCACATGTATGGTCCTGACTTTAAAGAGTAAATAAAATCCTCACTGTTAAGACTTCTGGGCCTTGTGTTCTGACACACACAGTCTGTACCTGTCAGGCCCCAGCTTGGGTGTGTTTGTGTAGCTTCATGCTCTGATTGTCAGGTTAGCTATTCTATCCCAGAAGGCTGTGCGCTGGTCAATGATTACCCAGAGTGCTGCTCTCCCGGGGCCTGGCAGCTGAAACCTGCATTCCTCACATTCCTCTCCCCCCTCATCTCCCCCCTTCTCCCCTCCTCTCCTCTCCCCCTCCTCCTCCCCTTTTCCCCTCTTCCCCCCTCCTCTCCCTCTCCTACACCACACCCATGTCTGTCCCTGCCCTGCAGTACCCAGGAGATCCTCAGGAGGGAGACAGACAGCTCAGTTCCTTCAGTGAACCTGCTTCTGCATCGCACTAGAGGGCGCTCTTACTCCATAACATTTAAAACTTCAGTTTGTAACTTCCACTTGATGGGAACTGTGTTCCCGACACTGTCGCTGGTTTCTTCATCCCTGGGCAGGTACCAGTCAGGTGTCGGGGGGGGGGGGGGGGGGGGGCAGGTACCAGTCAGGTGTCGGGGGGGGGGGGGGGGGTGTACAGGGCTGCTCTGATGTGGTCTAAATATACCATCCAGACTATCCACCCTGACTGACTGATACAGCCAGCCAGCCAGCCAGCCTCACACACACACTCACTCCCTCACTCACACAAACACACACAAACACCACACAACTTTGGCCCAGCTGACTGTGCAGGAAGGTCACCACGGTAACACAGGCCCACGGTACCTATAAATAACCTAGAATTCCTCAGTGATCCTGACCTGGACATGTGCTACCAAACACACACACACACACACTGACACACACACGTGTACATACACACTGACACACACACACACATACATACACACACACTGACACACACACACATACATACACACACACTGACACACACACATACACACACTCTCACACACACGGGCAGGTGTTTCCTGGTTGGCAGACTCTGGATAGAAGGACCAGGATGAATAACTCCTTGATATGGTAACACAGGTGTGTGTGTTGCTGTGTGTGTGTGAGTTTTCTGTGCATGAATTGTCTGATCAAATAATCAGCAGATCAAAGTAGAAGAAACAAACCCAACCCGGCGTCTCTCAACGCTCTTTATGTGTGTGTGGAGTGTGTGTTTGGAGTGTGTGTGTGGAGTGTGTGTTTGGAGTGTGTGTGTGTGGAGTGTGTGTTTGGAGTGTGTGTGTGTGTGTGGAGTGTGTGTTTGGAGTGTGTGTGTGTGTGGAGTGTGTGTTTGGAGTGTGTGTGTGTGTGGAGTGTGTGTACGAGGAGTGTGTGTGTGTGTGGAGTGTGTGTACGAGGAGTGTGTGTGTGTGTGGAGTGTGTGTTTGGAGTGTGTGTGTGTGTTTGGAGTGTGTGTGTGTGTGGAGTGTGTGTTTAGAGTGTGTGTGTGTGGAGTGTGTGTTTGGAGTGTGTGTGTGGAGTGTGTGTTTGGAGTGTGTGTGTGTGGGGAGTGTGTGTGTGTGTGTGTGGAGTGTGTGTACGAGGAGTGTGTGTGTGTGGAGTGTGTGTACGAGGAGTGTGTGTGTGTGGAGTGTGTGTGAGAGTATGCGTGTATGTCCATGCTGTGTCTAGGATGTTGCAACGCTGTTTCGAGGCTGTTGTCTAGTTTTTGCTGTGTTGAAGTTTTGATTTTGTACGTAGATTGTCTTGGTGTTGTGGTGTTGTTGTGTAGCGATAGCTGCAGACCAGAAGGTTGTCGGGCAGTTAGAGTGGCACCAGAGAGCTGAGACCATCTCTGTAATATTATATCCACCCTCCATTCTCCTCCCCTCCACCCTCCTCCCCTCCACTCTCTCCACCTTCCACTCTCTCCTCTCCACTCTCCTCCCCTCTACTCTCTCCTCCCCTCCACCCTCCTCCCCTCCACTCTCTCCACCTTCCACTCTCTCCTCTCCACTCTCCTCCCCTCTACTCTCTCCTCCCCTCCTCCTCTCCTCTTCCGGGCTCGGCATCGATGTGGATCCCTCAATCATGCTATCCCTGCGATTCCTGTCTTATCTACAGGGGAGAGGTGAGGGAGGAGAGGGAGGAGAAGGAGGATGCCTGCCATGTTGAAGAGAGAACATGATCTTATTGAAGTTTACAACTCTTTAGTGAGAGGGAGAGAGACAGAGAGTCAGAGAGAGAGGGCGAGAGGGATTGAGAGGGGGAGAGAGGTGGAGAGGGATAGAGAGAGGAAGATAGACAGAGAGGGAGAGAGACAGATAATGGACTTCCTGTCTCCTTGAGTAATAGTGCATCGTCATCACATTAGCTAGACATCTTCCTAGCAAGATCCAATTCTCTTTATCGTACGTGCACACACACACACACACACACAGCTGTCTGTACTGCAACAATAGAGCAGCAGGGCTGTGTGTGTGCATGTGTGTGTGTGTGTGTGTGTGTCAGTTCTCAGAAGATTCTGTTTGTGGCCGTGTCCTCGGCCTCCCATCATGCACCTGGAAACTTGAACTAGTTAGATGTACAGATGTAATCAGCCTACCAAATAGCATGACCGTTGTAGTTGACCTATCAGTTGACAGCCCAAATATCTCTCCCTCTCTTCCTCCATCCCTCCTGCAGAATGGTGTTCTGCCATCAGGATGGAAACTGTTTCTCTGGTTGAACTGAACTCTAAATCAAGAGCATCCCAACTGTTTCAAATGGTGTAATACGTAACTATGTGTGTGTTAGAGGGAGGGTTATTAAGGTTTCATTAGGGGGCAGTGGGTTCTTCATGTCCTCCCTGCCACTCTCTCTCTCTCACTCACACACACACATTGTTTCTCACACAGACACACACCAAATCTCAGACCTGCTTTCCAGACACCTGTTGTCCGAACATCTTTATAACTGTATAAACAAACTAAAAGTTATGAAGAGCTCAGTTCCCAGTCTTCATCAAGTCTTCACTAGCCTGTTGCTAAACATGCTAGCCCTTCACTAGCCTGTTGCTAAACATGCTAGTCCTCCATTAGCCTGTTGCTAAACATGCTAGCCCTCTAGCCTACTGCTGCTTTCACCAGTTGGTATCTTGCTAGCCTTAGCAGGGGGGGGGGGTAAGGGGAGATAGGGTGAGGTAGGTTGTATGCAGGGGGAGGTAGGTTGTAGGAAAGGTGAGGTAGGGGGGAGGCAGGGGGATAGGGGGTGGAGGTGAGGCAGGGGGATAGGGGGTGGAGGTGAGGTAGGGGGGAGGCAGGGGGATAGGGGGTGGAGGTGAGGCAGGGGGGAGGCAGGGGGATAGGGGGTGGAGGTGAGGCAGGGGGATAGGGGGTGGAGGTGAGGTAGGGGGGAGGCAGGGGGATAGGGGGTGGAGGTGAGGTAGGGGGGAGGCAGGGGGATAGGGGGTGGAGGTGAGGCAGGGGGATAGGGGGTGGAGGTGAGGTAGGGGGGAGGCAGGGGGATAGGGGGTGGAGGTGAGGTAGGGGGGAGGCAGGGGGATAGGGGGTGGAGGTGAGGCAGGGGGGAGGCAGGGGGATAGGGGGTGGAGGTGAGGCAGGGGGATAGGGGGTGGAGGTGAGGCAGGGGGGAGGCAGGGGGATAGGGGGTGGAGGTGAGGCAGGGGGGAGGCAGGGGGATAGGGGGTGGAGGTGGAGTCTGCCTGCTGGGGCATCTGCTGAGGTTGGCTGGCCCTGCGAGACAGAAATAGACACGGACCCAGATTTAATACTGTACGACTGTACGACTGTACTGCATGAGTCTGATGATCTGGTACCTTCATCTGTTCATTATTTGATTGTTTGAATGTGTTGAAGCATCAGGAGCGGGGAGGGGAGGGGGAGGCAGGAGGCAGGGGGAGGGAGGGGGGGGCAGGAGGCAGGAGGCAGGGGAGGGAGGGGGAGGCAGGGGGAGGCAGGGGGAGGGAGGGGGAGGCAGGAGGCAGGGGGAGGGAGGAGGTTAGGGGAGGAGTTGGGTTCTTGGTGTGATCATCTGTGTCTCGGTCCCAGCTTGGATTTGCTTTGTTGGGATTTCAATTTGGCCCCATAATCCCTTGCGTGGTGCCAGGTATCGAATTACGACTGCCTGACCAGCTGCCCCCCCCTAGCCCCCCACAACACACAGAATAACCCACCCCCCTGACTCCCTGTACCAGAGTACAGATCATATTCAGTATCCTACACTCACACATTAACTACAAACTACCATCATCACATCACCATCACCACTATCATCATTTTCATCATCATCATCTTCACCATCCTCATCTTCTTCATCATCAACATCTTTTCTCTCTCTCCATCTTTCTCAGCAGTCCTCCACCTCTCTCTCTTTCTCTCCCTCTTTCTCTCTTCCTCCCCTCTCTCTTTCTCTCTCTCTCCCTCTCTCTCTCCTCTCTCTCTCCTTCTCTCTCCTTCTCTCTCTCTCTCTCCTTCTCTCTCTCTCTTTCTCTCTCTCTCTCTCTCTCTCTCTCTCTCTCTCTCTCTATGTCTCTTTCTCCCCCTAACTGGTGTTGTGGGTCTGGGTCAGCCAGTTCTTTGAGGAGAGGGAGGCGAGGAGTGAGAGAGGGAGGGAGAACAGGGATAGAAGGGGAGATTGGGGGAGAGGGAGGTACAGTAGGGGCAGAGAGCTGGTTGTGAGTGAGTGTGTGTGTGTGTGTGTGTGTGAGACAGCTGTAGGGGTTAACACTGGGTCCCTCTGTGCTGAGAAATGGCCCCGAAAATAACCAGAGCTGGAGGATGGGGGTCGGGTTTTTCTGCTCCTCAGTGAGGGGGGCAGGGGGGCCAGGGGGGCAGGGGGCCAGGGGGGGCAGGGGGGGTAGGGGGGGTGCTAATAGACACAGAGAGACCTGGACCATGGAGGGGAGAGGAGGAGAGGCAGGAGTCTAAAAGATCACTGATTGAGATAGATGAGTGAGTGGATGGGATTAGTGGATTGATTAGTTCTGCTTGTCAGGGTGATAAGGAGAGAGTGATCTATACCAAGCATGTCTGTCAAACCAGCTGATCTCTCTATCTGTCTGATATAATTACAATGGAGAAGGAGAGAAGAGAGGTGGGTGAGGAGAGGAAGAGAGGAGGGTGAGGAGAGGAAGAGAGGAGGGTGAGGAGAGGAAGAGAGGAGGGTGAGGAGAGGAAGAGAGGAGGGTGAGGAGAGGAAGAGAGGAAGAGAGGAGGGTGAGGAGAGGAAGAGAGGAGGGTGAGGAGAGGAAGAGAGGAAGAGAGGAGGGTGAGGAGAGGAAGAGAGGAGGGTGAGGAGAGGAAGAGAGGAGGGTGAGGAGTGGAAGAGAGGAGGGTGAGGAGAGGAAGAGAGGAGTCATCAAAGTACTTGAGCAGCCAACCTCGTGTGCTCCTCTGTTGTCACACAAACACACACATCAATAATCAATAATTCAGCAGTATCATATCTCCGTTGCTTGGTCACAGTGTGTGTGTGTGAGGGGGACAGTGTGTGTGTTCAGACAGACAGACAGATAGACTGTGTCTCCATCACATCTCTCCTGATTCCTATAGTGTAGGAGGAGTGTGTGTACGTTGTTATGTATGTTTGTGTGCGTGTTACTCCGTGCGTATGTATAAGCATGAAAATGTGTTTGTGTGTGCGTGTGTCTAACAGACTCAGAAATAGCCTGTCTCTCTGAGTCATGATGATCAACAGTGTGCATCCATCCTCTTCCATCACAGACTGCATGAGAGTGTGTGAGTTTGCGCTATTGCATGTGTGTGTATGTTCTGTGTGAGACAGGAGATTGGAGGAGTGATTCATCAGACCAGACAGGAACAGAAATAGAATCTGTGTTTGAGACGTACAGCACCTCAGCTTCTCTCATGCCGCCTACTGCACAGCTAAGTATGGACTGTGTGTGGTTCCTGTGTGTGTGGTTCCTGTGTGTGGTTCCTGTGTGTGTGGTTCCTGTGTGTGTGGTTCCCGTGTGTGTGTGGTTCCTGTGTGTGTGTGTGTGTTTGGTGAGTAGAATATTAAAAGATTATTTGAAGAGAGAGGGAGGAGGGAGGAGTTTGTTGTTTATTGTCTTCCTAACACTCACACCCACCCACCCACACACACTCACACACCCCCACACACTGCTGACCAGATACCAGACTCAGCACATTGTGTTTGATCTTTTTATCTTACAGTTTGTCTCTGTATTTGTGTGTATCTGTGTGTTTGTTTGTTTTAATCTCTGATTAGATTGTAGAGAGCTCATCAGCTGACTTTATCACACACAAACACACCACACACACAAACACCAACGCACAAACTTGGAAAAAACACTAAAACGGAAACACACAGATACACAAACACACACTATCAATGCTCACTCCATGACACCAGTGTCCAAGCCTGTAGGACACGTACGGACTAGCATCTCTGCCTCGTGAGATTGTTTAACGGAGAATGAAGCCGGTATGGCAAATTGAACATCAAAGGTTGAGGAGTGTGTTCTAGGAGTTACCTACACGGCCCCCTCCCCCTTCTCATCGTCTCACACTAGCCTGCTCTGGGCACTCGCTCCAGATTAGCCGCTAATGCAGAGACATTGCACGCGCTGATTACCTGGGAGAGAGAGGTGGAGACGAGCCGGCGCTGGCGGATAAGAAAGAGCTGCACTCAGATTAGCCTGTTGTAGCTGTCCCTTCCCGACAGTATGAACGTTAAGAGCATACAAGTTGTCTAAAAAAGAACTTCCGAATACGGACAGTGTTGAAACGGTGGAATTTAAGACATGCCAACAGTGCGGGATTCCTAATCTTTCATTTCTGCAATTTGTTTTTGTTGTGTCGGTCCCCGTTTCTAAGTGATGGTTAGCAACGTTTTGGGTTGTGTGTGTGTGTGTACGTGTGTGTGCGTAGTCCGCCCCGCTAGTGTCGGCAGTGTAGGGACAGAATGTGAGTGTGCGTGTAGCATCTGATTGGAGTAGAAGAGTTGTCGAACAGAGACCGGAGAGGGAGGAGGGGATCATCTGGAGAGGGGTTTCTGTTTGTGACTCTCAAGCGGCCATGTTAACCAAGAAACCCTGCGCTACAGTCTACCCGACTGGTAAGGAACCGTCAATCCGCCACCGAACAGACACACAACACTCCAAAATGACGTTCCATTGACCAGGTAGCACCGGTGGAATTTTGTTAACGGATCTAAGGATTTGTCAGTGCCGCTGTAAGCGTTTGGCTTTATGAGTCAGATCGGCTTCCCTTGTCTTTTGGCGACGGGGGCGATCCTATCTCTCTCTCTCGGTAGCTAATGGCGAGCCGTTTCATGCCCTTGCCTATTACAAGCAATATATATAACTATATCAGATGTGATTGTGTATTCAGGATTTGCACAGAAGGTAGTTGATCGGGTTGAAATGTGCTGTAAACGCCCGTAGACGCGCAGTAGTCTTCTGTTTTCTTACACGACCGATATAAAGGTAACTGATAAAGAAGCGAATTCATTGGTTCACGGAACACTGTATTTTCCCAACAACCTATTTGGTGCAACTGTTGTCGTTATCAGATTTAAACCTAGCGTACACAAAATGCGAATATAGAGACGACCCTATAATGTGAGTTTAGATCCCCAGATAGACTGCCTCTGTATGATAGCTAGCCTACACGTTCACACCTTAAGCTAATTTGGTCGTGTTAAGTTTGCAGTGTGTCATCCAACACGACACTCTAAATACATAAAATGTGTCTTATTTCCTGCCCGTGTAGGCAAAGGGGGAGAGGACTGCCAGCTACAATCATCCCCCGGAATTGGTGGGGGTCTCCGGGGCGTAGCAGGGACTGAAGCCACATCGCCCGTTACACTACCGCCGCTCAGGAACGCCAACTCCCTCACGGTATGAACCTCCGGTTCCATTTGTTTTACCGTTAAACCCTGTTTGTTTAGCGGTGTTGTTCACGTTTAAGACTCTTACGTCTTTTAGATATATAAATCACAGTGTGCTTGGTTGTCAGCCTTGCTTTTAACAGCTGTCTAGGTGTGTGTTTCAGTAAGAGTAGCTTGATGCACACCGGACACAACAACACTTTTGAGGTAGTTCAGCTCGCATGGTGGTGGCTTGTGCTCCAGAGCGCGAAGTAACAAGTTGCCACGGTCACGTGCGGTGTACATTTTTGGGCATAACGCGCGTGGGGACAGCATGTACATAGCCCGCATAGCACACGTCTAATTTAATCCTCAAGCACCGACACGGGACCTAAACCAGGCCTACCGTGCACACAGTGAGTCTACCGTGCACGGTAGGCCCCCGGGACGGCGGACACCTCCACCCAGCCCTACCATGTGAAGTTTAACAGTGACGATAAAGATTAAGGAGCTATTTATACATAGCGTAGTAGATAACCCGAGTCGGCAGTTCACACAGTAAAAAAAACCGTGGTTCTCATTAACGTTTTACGGTTCAGTCCGCCCCCCGGCGCTGAAAGACATTGTTGGGTTCTTGTGCTGTTAAAAGGTTGCCATACAGGTATAGGGCTCGTGTGGCTTCGAATTGTTGCTCTCCCGGGTGGTTGGTGTATGTGGGGGAGGGGTTACAACATGGCGGTGCATGGAAACACACGACTAAAGCTAGCTAGCTTTCTCTCCCAGACGCGCAGCTGAGGGGGGCTAGCCCAGGGAGAATGTTGACTGTTGTGCAAGGCGCAGCTATCGACCAGCAGGTACGATGTAGTGGAGACGCTGGGAGATATTGAATTGCACTGTCCTACAGCTGCAAAGGCCAGCTGTAAATAATATCACACTCAGATTCTTTGCAGCGAGAGAGAGGGTGGAATAGAGAGAGGGAAAGACACAGGGCTGTTAAGGCTGTATGAGAAAGAGAGAGCTATTCTCCCCAGGTTAGCCAGTTCATGGAGGTGTGTGTGTTTATAGCACTGTATGTAAGTGCAGGTTCAGGGAAGTGTGTGTGTGTTTTTAGCCTGGTACTGTATGTGCACAGTCTATTCCTGCATGTGGAAGGCAGGGATCATCCTTGGCACTGAGAGGACTTCTCTCTGCTCCCATCGTTCAGGCGCTGTAAATATAGACCCTCTGGTTGACCCTGGGGTTGTAAATATAGACCCTCTGGTTGACCCTGGGGTTGGAAGGCCTGCGTGTGTGCAGGGTTCTCCTAACTTGTGTGTTTGTGGTTGTCTTTTGTTGTTTTTCTGAACTTGTTTGAGTCTGTAGGTGTGTGTTAGCTGTATGGTTATTAACTACTATACAAGGAACAGGATCAAGCCAGATAAAGGGGAGTTCTCTCTGTGTGTGTGTTTAAAACGGGCACACTGTTTTAACAGTTGAGCCATGTCTCAACAACCCCTCTCTCCCTCCCTCTCTCCTTTTGTCTCTCTCCCTCTCCTTTTGTCTCTCTCTCCCCGTCTCTCTCCTTTTGTCTCTCGTCTCCCTCCCTCTCTCTCCTTTTGTCTCTCTCTCCTCTCCCTCTCTCTCCTTTTGTCTCTCTCCCTCTCTCCTCCTGTCAGAGAGCCAGTGTTGTGTCTCGCGGCAGCCAGACAGCCATCATGTTCATGTAGCAGACTGACTGTCTCAGACACTTATCCAAAGTGACGTGCAGGGGGGATTTTAACTTCCAACCTCTTAAGCTGCAGTCAGAAGCTCTAACCACTGAGCTGTAGCCGTCCCCCACGCGGTGACTAGAGACACTAGGAGATCACATTCATAAAACATGTTATTACAACACTGTAATGACACTACCATAACATCGCTACAACACTGCAATAACACTGTAATGAGACTACAATAACATTACAATAACACTGTAATGAGACTACAATAACATTACAATAACACTGTAATGAGACTACAATAACATTACAATAACACTGTAATGACACCATAGTAACACTAATGACAATATAACAACTACACTACAGTTACACTGTAATAACAGAGATGCAAGAATGTTACAAGACAGATGGACATGAAAGAGAGAGAGAGTGTGTGTGTGGCAACACCACAGGTGTTCTTATTATTAGTGATAGCGTAATTGTGTATGTAATTCTCACAAGGTCGTTCTGTTCATTCATTGGCTGCCGTTCTGCTCTGTTGTCCTCGGCTCACGCTATTGGACCATCACACACACACACACAAGGACGGAAACACGCACACCACACACCACACTACACACACACACCACACTCACACAACCTGTATTGTTTGCATCGGTTAAGAGTTTAAAATGACCATTCTGTCTGGCTGGCATGCACTCTCCTGGTGTGTGTATACCTCTTCTGTACACCCTCATAGACGTGAGTGTGTGTGTGTATGGCAGCACCCGCTCTAGAGCATGGAATGGACAGAAAGTTATACACAAAAAGAATCGAAGGTCACATGATCAGGCAGGGGCAGGAAGGGAGGGGGGGTGAGAGGTGAGGAGGAGGGGCTGCTGTTTTGAGGTGTGTGAGATCATAGTTATGCAGAGCTGATGTGATGGTGTGAAGAGATGGAGATTTCCTAACTAGGAGAGGACTGTCCTTGATGTGTGTGTGTGTGTGTGTGCACTCGACTCATGTTACTTTGTGTGTGTGTCTGTTCTATAGTGTGTGTTGCTTCTGCAAATTGGTCCCTGTACACCAGTCCTCTCTCTTTATTTCAAACTCACACACCACACACACACACACCCCTAGTTGGGTGTCCTCTGGTCCTTGGAGCAGCCTTCTATTATAATTAACAGGTGTGATTAAGTTACACTCGCTACCAGTGGGGAGATGTGTGTGTGTGTGTGTGTGTGTGTGAGGTCATCTCTCTAGCTTAGCCCGCTCCAGATAAGCAGTGTGCAGTGGGGACACGTGTGTGTGTGTGTGAGGTCATCTCTCTAGCAGTGTGAGGCAACCTGCTTCAAACTCTAACACTCAAGCACTTAACACACTCCAAATTTTCTTTGATGTTGCACTGATCGGATTGCATCCAATTTCGTTGTAGTGCAATGTACAATGACAATAAAGGTTCTATTCTATTCTTCTAAATACGCACACACACACACACACATCTGCCTCGGAGCTTTCTGTCACACTTAAGCAGTAATGTCCTGATCATTAGCTTGTAGGTAAAGCCCTGACTTAGAACAAGCTGCCAGTATCATTCAGCCTGTTCCCGTTACATCAAACTATTTATATTCTTATTAGACGCACCCCATAGTACCAAGGGATTACCTGAATAATGACCTGTGTTCTCACATGTAGGGTTGTTCTTGGTCTTTCTCTCTTTGTCAATATCGTAGTGTGTTTCGTACTGTTTATAAACCTTGTTTTTGTAATATAATGTTTGTGTGTCGCTCTCTCTCTCTTTCCGTCTCCATCTCTTCATTCACTTCAGTCCGTTTGTCTGTGGTATCGAGGGGCGCTCGTTTAGTCTCTCCTCGCCTCCACAGGTCCCCGCATCTAACGCCCCTCGTCTCCTCTCTGCTCCTTTGCAGGTGGGAGGCAATAAGCACATGATGAACGAGCACCTTCACGTGGAGTCCCACCAGCAGATCCACGTCCAGCAGCTGTACGAGGAGAACAGCAACAAGCGGGCCGTCCTCACCACACAGCCCAATGGCCTCACCCCGGGGGGCCGTGCAGGGGGCGCGCTCCCCGGGCCTGACCGGCAGACAGACTCCACCCGGCAGGGCAGCTCCACCTCCCTGAAGTCGATTGACGGCAAGCTCAAACCATCGGCGCTGTCGCCGGAGCTGGCCATGAAGCAGCACATGACCAAGCTGACGGCGTTCGAGCACCACGAGATCTTCAGCTACCCAGAGGTGTACTTCACCGGTCCCAACGCCAAGAAACGCCCCGGCGTGATCGGCGGCTCCAACAACGGCGGCTACGACGACGACCAGGGCTCGTACGTCCACGTGCCTCACGACCACGTCTCCTACCGCTACGAGGTGCTGAAGGTGATCGGCAAGGGGAGCTTCGGCCAGGTGGTGAAGGCGTACGACCACAAGACGCACACCCATGTGGCGTTGAAGATGGTGCGCAACGAGAAGCGTTTCCACCGGCAGGCCGCAGAGGAGATCCGCATCCTGGAGCACCTGAGGAAACAGGACAAGGACTCGTCCATGAATGTCATCCATATGCTGGAGAACTTCACCTTCCGCAACCACATCTGCATGACTTTCGAGCTGCTCAGCATGAACCTGTACGAGCTCATCAAGAAGAACAAGTTCCAGGGCTTCTCCCTGCCGCTCGTACGCAAGTTCGCCCACTCCATCCTGCAGTGCCTGGACTCGCTGCACAAGAACCGCATCATCCACTGCGACCTTAAGCCGGAGAACATCCTTCTCAAGCAGCAGGGGCGCAGCGGGATCAAGGTGATCGACTTTGGCTCCAGCTGCTACGAGCACCAGCGCGTCTACACCTACATCCAGTCCCGCTTCTACCGTGCTCCGGAGGTCATCCTGGGGTCACGCTACGGCATGCCCATCGACATGTGGAGCCTGGGGTGCATCCTGGCAGAGCTGCTGACCGGCTATCCCCTGCTGCCGGGGGAGGACGAGGGCGATCAGCTGGCCTGCATCATCGAGCTTCTGGGAATGCCGTCGCAGAAGCTTCTAGATTCCTCCAAGAGAGCCAAGAACTTTGTGAGCTCCAAGGGCTACCCCCGGTACTGCACCGTGACCACGCTACCAGACGGCTGCACCGCGCTTAACGGGGGGCGCTCCCGCCGCGGCAAGCTGAGGGGCCCGCCGGCGAGCAAGGAGTGGGTGACGGCCCTCAAGGGCTGTGACGACCCCTTGTTCCTGGACTTCCTGAAGCAGTGCCTGGAGTGGGACTCCGCCCTGAGGATGACCCCTAGCCAGGCTCTCAGGCACCCCTGGCTCAGACGGCGGCTGCCCAAACCCCCCACAGCCGGGGAGAAACCCCCGGTGAAGAGGGGCACGGAATGCCCAACCTCCATCTCCAAGTTACCTCCCACCTCAGGGTCTGCCTCCAAGATCAGGACTAATCTGGCCCAGATGACAGACGCCAACGGGAATATCCAGCAGAGGACAGTGTTGCCCAAGCTGGTTAGCTGAGCGCGTTAGCCAGAGGTCCGGCTGGCTCGCTAGCTACCTGCCTGTTTTGCTGTGTCTGGTTACGCGGAGGGTCCTACGGGAAGGGGCGCACAGACTCCAGGGTCAGGGGTTGGAGGTCGTCATACACATATCCACTGCAGCGGGCCTCGACTCAGTAAAACACAAAAATACACGGAAATGGCGGCGCAAAGGGAACAGCGCTTTTAGGTTTTTAATCTCAGGGGTGTGTGTGCAGTGTTCTAGCCTAACCTAGCTTAGCCTAGCCTAGCTTAGCATCTTTACAAACCTGGCCTTAGCACGCTAGTTTAGCCTGGCGTAACTTAGCATCCGTACAAACCTGGCCTTAGCACGCTAGCCTAGCCTATCGTACATAGGACCTGGCCTTTTTTTATTAGCCTTATACAGCACAACGCCCTAGCAGCACGCTAAAGAGCATAGCTCTGTGCTATTAGCTCAGCGAGCTAACCGGTGGCAGGCCACGAGTGAAGCCACGTCGACAGGATCTGTCCCTCATTGTCTTGCATACGATGAGAGAGCAGATCGAGGCGGAGGGAAGATTCGAAGGGTCTAAACGAAAATCGCAAGTTTTTATGACTGTTAAGAGTTCAAGTTGGCGGAGGGAAACGTGATAACCAATGTTTACATGACAGACAGCGGTAGGTGCCTATACTGCTCTTGACATTCCTTAAAATAACAATATTAGGAAAGAGTGGGGGAGGAAGGAGGGAGGGTGGGGGAGGAGGAGGGGGAGGAAGGAAGGAGAGAGAGTGGGGGAGGAAGGAGAGAGAGAGAGAGAGAGAGCAGGTTTGGCTGTCTGGCCTGCTTCCTACTGGACAGAGCTAGCATGCTATGTTGTTCTAGAACTTTCTACGTCTGCGGTGGACTTGATATGTTGATATTTTGTTCTAACTGTTATTCTGGTGCTAAAACCCTTTCTTAAAAATAGGCAGGCAGGCAGATTGTTTGCCAGGGGGAACTGAAAGCATGGGGCCCGTGTTTCAAGTGGGAAGGTCATGTTGGACACGTTGGTGCTTGAGTTGAGGTCGGTTTATTCCTTCATGAGGATGATGTAGGTAGAAACACATAATCTGGGTCTGGGAGGGAGGGAGGTAGGGATAATAGTTTAGGAGGGAGGGAGGGAGGGTAGTTTAAGGGGAGGGTAAAAAAGTAAGGATGAGCCAAGATGCTTATTATATGAAGAAAAACAATATAGATAAATATACATACTTGAATATTAGGATTTTCAACACTGTGTTGTCTCAGTGCTGGGGTGGTGTTTGTGGGTGTGTGTTAGGGTGTGTGTGTGTGTGTTTACCTCTGTTTTAACTCTTTGAATCCAGGCTGAGACCTGTGTAGCTGATAATGTTTCTAGGGTTGAGTGTCTCTCAAACATATTTCGGTATTTATCCTGAGATTCGAAGTCTTGGGACACAGGTGAAACTCTTAAAAGCGTGTTCCCTCGCAAAGCCAATAAGTGTTGATCTTTCCCTCCCACCCCGTCACCCACAAACATTTGCACAACTACATTTACCTGTTTTTTGACCCTGCGACCCTCCAAAGGATTTGATAGATATTTATGAGGTGGTAAAAAGTTTGCCTGTATTTATTTGATAGACCTGCTCCTCAGAGGAGCGGAGATGAGCTAATATAAACAACAACTGCAAGGGTCTACAGTTTGTGTCTACTGTTGCCACGGGAACTGTGAGGCGATGTGTTATGCTGTAATACACAGGTACACAATCTGGTGATGTAATGCACAGGTACACATTGCCTTGAGAAAGGAAGGAAGGAGGGAGGGGGGAGGGGGTGTTGGGATGGGGGATTCCCCAATATGGTGTTTTAACTTTTTTATTGTGGTTTTGTGTTTTGATACAATGTGACGAACCTGTAGGTTTGATACAATGTGCCTTTGGTTATCAACGCCAATCTCTCTAACACTCTAGACGAGACTTCACCCTCTCTTCTGCCCTAGCCCGTGATAGGTTCAGCAGAAGGCTGGCCACTACTAGGGACGGGGGAGGAGAGGGGGGGAGGGAGGAGGAGGCGATCACGATCATGCCCTAGCGACGCCCAAAGACACACCCCATGCCTCCATGACAGGTCCTTGAGGGGGCGTGGCCCTGGATGTATCCTACGATGCAGTTCAGGTTACATCTCTGCCCTGACACTCTCCCATGTGTACGCTCCTAGCCAATAGGGAGAGACCAGAAACACTAGCCTCAGCCAATTGCGAGAGACCAGGAACATTAGCTTCAGCCAATAGGAGAACACTAGCTAGGCGAATGGGGGTGAAGGGTTAACTGGCTTCGCCTTAACATCCAGGAGCTACAGGGCTAGCGTTAGTTGCTAGCGTTAGCTGCAAGCGTTAGTCGTTTTGATATTTTACCTCAGACTGTCGTGATATTGTTCTTCTTCTTATTATTATTATTATGAATTTAATCAACCCAGGGCATTTGGTCAATACCAAAGTGCATTCCTTTCTATGTTTGTGGCTGTGGGAAAATGAAGCCTGAATCTTTATCTCTGCTAGACAAGCCTCTGTTGAGTTAGCCTAGCTTAGCATAGCCCAGCCTGGGTTGCTCTAGCCTAGCATGGGTAACCTAGCTTATGGTAGCCTAGCCTAGCCTGCTGTGGCATGGTGGAGTCTAGGCTGGAGAACACTAGTTAATCAGTGGAAGAGGAGGGGGGCTGAGCTGTTGAAGTTTGTGATGGAGAGCATGTCTGTGATGTAGCATAACAGGGTGGCGATATCCTCAGAGCTGTTCTGTGTCCTCGCCCAGCAGGTGTCGTTTGTACACAGGTGCCACTGCCACGGTAGTGGCGGCAGGAACCATGTGTGTGAAGGTTCATGTGTTTTTGAAAGAAGTTTTCCTTCGTTTTGCTACTCCTCTCTGGGCTCTGCCACACTGGGAGGGCCAGCCGTGGTAACTAAGGAAACACAAATAAATAAACAACAAAAAAACGAAACAATCGTGAAGTGAGTGTAATGGAAGTTGACTCTCCTTAGTGGTGTTTCTGCTAGCGGACTAGCGCTGTAAATACGTGACCTTTGCTAAGGATGTTAATGTGGATTTGTACATATGAATAATGTTTTATCTGCTATGGAGCAGCCAAGCCCTTTCTGTGGGGGAGTGGTCGTCCAGGGAGGTGTGGGGGGGTGGAACTCTAAGGAGATCATTTCTGTCTGCCTGGATCGACCCAGAGGTCACAGGAAGGTAACTTTTTACTAGTGATGATCATTTGTTAAAACTTTTATTGTTGTGACCGGAAAACATGAATAATAAAAAAGATTTATTGTCAATCTTTACCATTCTGGTGTGTACAGAATACTGACATCTGAATACTGCCATAAACAATAAACATCACCTGTGACATAGTGTCGACACACATCACCGGTGACGTAGTGTCGGAACACTCTCTGATAAAGACAACGTGGATTGAACACAGTCCAGACTGGCTGTGACCTGCGGTCCGCATGTGACCTTTGACCTTAGTCCCTTTTTACAGGTGGGTTTGAACCCGGTGCTGTCGTTCTTCCAGCCGTTGCCTCAGTTGACTCCTTCTAAGAATAAAGCCGATCAGAGATGAAACCAGCTAGCAGGCTGGCCAGGACCCAGGCCCCGACTCTAGTTACACCACCACAGCCCTGGTTCTTCCAGATACTCCACCACAGCCCTGGTTACCCAACTCTGGTGTTCACTGTGTGTGTGTGTGTGTGTGTGTGTGTAGATGTGTGAGGACAGTGAGTAGAGGTAAACAGGAGTGCTGCTGAGGTCTAAATGAGGAACAGGAAAAAAGTCAGTGCAGGCCGGTGATGTCACTTCCTCCTCGCCATGCTCGCAGGCAACAGTGGCGCTGCATGGCATTACGGGCTTGTTCACGCTGTCATGACGACAGCATCCACCCACAACTCGCTCACTTGAGTTAAACAAGCCTGCCGAGATCGCCATGGAGACTTGAACTAGATCGTCGTGGAGAGGTGTGTTTCAGTCCCGTCTCCTCCTACTGAGTCCACATTCCTGCCATAGCGAGGGTGCACTTGTTTCCGCTCTGCGTCAGGACGGAGCCCCAGGGGACATGTTGACACATCAAGCGCACCTCGATGTGAAGCAGTGAGCCAACAGGCATCAAGCGCACCTCGATGTGAAGCAGTGAGCCAACAGGCATCAAGCGCACCTCGATGTGAAGCAGTGAGCCAACAGGCATCAAGCGCACCTCGATGTGAAGCAGTGAGCCAACAGGCATCAAGCGCACCTCGATGTGAAGCAGTGAGCCAACAGGCATCAAGCGCACCTCGATGTGAAGCAGTGAGCCAACAGGCATCAAGCGCACCTCGATGTGAAGCAGTGAGCCAACAGGCATCAAGTGCACCTCGATGTGAAGCAGTGAGCCAACAGGCATCAAGCGCACCTCGATGTGAAGCAGTGAGCCAACAGGCATCAAGTGCACCTCGATGTGAAGCAGTGAGCCAACAGGCATCAAGCGCACCTCGATGTGAAGCAGTGAGCCAACAGGCATTCCTGTTTGATGGTGTTTGTGCGTGTGATGGCCTGGTGGTGGTGTGTATGTCTGTGTGGTGGTGGTGGTGTGTGTCTGTGTGATGGTGGTGTGTGGTGTCTGTGTGATGGTGGTGTGTGTGTCTATGTGATGGTGTGTGTGTCTGTGTGATGGTGGTGTGTGTGTCTATGTGATGGTGTGTGTGTCTGTGTGATGGTGGTGGTGTGTGTGTCTGTGTGATGGTGGTGTGTGTGTCTGTGTGGTGGTGGTGTGTGTGTCTATGTGATGGTGTGTGTGTCTGTGTGATGGTGGTGGTGTGTGTGTCTGTGTGGTGGTGGTGGTGTGTGTGTCTGTGTGGTGGTGGTGTGTGTGTCTGTGTGGTGGTGGTGTGTGTGTCTGTGTGGTGGTGGTGTTGTGTCTGTGTGTGGTGGTGGTGTGTGTCTATGTGGTGGTGGTGTGTGTCTGTGTGGTGGTGGTGTGTGTCTGTGTGGTGGTGGTGTGTGTGTCTATGTGGTGGTGGTGTGTGTGTCTGGTGGTGGTGGTGGTGTGTGTGTCTATGTGGTGGTGGTGTGTGTGTCTATGTGATGGTGTGTGTGTCTGTGTGATGGTGGTGGTGTGTGTGTCTGTGTGATGGTGGTGTGTGTGTCTGTGTGGTGGTGGTGTGTGTGTCTGTGTGGTGGTGTGTGTGTGTCTATGTGGTGGTGTGTGTGTCTGTGTGATGGTGGTGGTGTGTGTGTCTGTGTGATGGTGGTGTGTGTGTCTGTGTGGTGGTGGTGTGTGTGTCTATGTGATGGTGTGTGTGTCTGTGTGATGGGTGGTGGTGTGTGTGTCTGTGTGGTGGTGGTGGTGTGTGTGTCTGTGTGGTGGTGGTGTGTGTGTCTGTGTGGTGGTGGTGTGTGTGTCTGTGTGGTGGTGGTGTGTGTGTCTGTGTGGTGGTGGTGTGTGGTCTGTGTGGTGGTGGTGGTGTGTGTCTATGTGTGGTGGTGTGTGTCTGTGTGGTGGTGGTGTGTGTGTCTATGTGGTGGTGGTGTGTGTGTGGTCTGTGTGGTGGTGGTGGTGTGTGTGTCTATGTGGTGGTGGTGTGTGTGTCTGTGTGGTGGTGGTGTGTGTGTCTGTGTGGTGGTGGTGTGTGTGTCTGTGTGATGGTGGTGTGTGTGTCTGTGTGGTGGTGGTGTGTGTGTCTGTGTGGTGGTGGTGTGTGTCTGTGTGGTGGTGGTGAAAGAGCAGTTTATTATCAAAGCAGATCCTGAATCCAGATAGTGTAACAACACACACACACATGCTACACACACATGCTACACACACATGCTACACACATGCTACACACACATGCTACACACATCCCCACACACACCTGTGGTGACATAACAGGCATAGATCATGCTGGTCTTCAGAAGGAACTAGAATGACAAGAACACTGTGTTCAACACAACAGCTGTTTGTCTCCCATTACAGGGAAAAGGGGGGGGGGGGTAGAAAACAAGAGATAGGTAAGAGAGAGAGGATTGGAGGGAGAGGGGGACAGGGGAGAAAGGGGGGGCAGGGACAGGGAGAAAGAGATGAGTGGGAGGGGCGGAGGGGGAGACATGGAGAGAGAGGGAGAGTATTAGACAGGGAAGATGGATGGTGAAACATGAGAATGAGGAGTATCAGTGTTTCTCTGTTCACTCTCTCCCCCTCCCCTCTCCCTCTCTCTCGCTCCCCTCTCCCTCATCCTCCCCCCTCCCCCCCTCTTTCCTCCCTCTCCCTCTCCCTCTCCTCTCTCCCCCTCTCCCTCCCTCCCCTCTCTCCACCTCTCCCCTCCCTCCCCTCTCTCCACCTCTCCCTCCCGTCCCCCTCTCTCCACCTCTCCTCTCTCCCTCCTCCCCCACCTCCCCCCTCTCCACCTCTCCCCCTCCTCCCCACCCCTCTCACCTCTCCCTCCCTCACCCCCTCTCTCCACCACCTCCCTCCTCCCCCTCTCCTCACCTCCTCCCCCTCTCCTCTCTCCCCTCCTCCCCTCCCCCCCTCTCTCCACCTCTCCCTCCCTCCCCCCCTCTCTCCACCTCTCCTCCCTCCCCCCTCTCCACCCCTCTCTCCCTCCCTCTCCCCTCCTCCTCACCCCTCTCCCCCCTCCCCTCTCTCCACCTCTCCCTCCCTCCCCCTCTCTCCACCTCCTCACCTCCCTCCCCCCTCTCCCCCTCTCTCCACCTCTCCCTCCTCCCCCTCTCTCCACCTCTCCTCTCCTCCCCTCCCCCCTCTCCCACCCTCTCCCCTTCCTCCCCCTCTCTCCCACCTCTCCCCTCCCTACCCTCCCCCTCTCTCCACCTCTTCCCTCCCCTCTCTCCCCCTCTCCCTCTTCCCCCCTCCCTCTCCTCTCCACCTCTCCCTCTCTCCCCTCCCCCTCTCACCTCTCCTCCCCCTCTCTCCACCTCTCCCTCCTCCCCCTCTCTCCACCTCTCCCTCCCTCCCCTCTCTCCACTCTCCCTCTCTCCCCCTCCCCTCTCTCTCGCTCCTCCCTCTCTCTCTCTCCTCTTCTCTCTCTCTCTAGCTGAAAGCCCTGTGAGCTCTAGTCTCCAGTAGACAGACTAGAGGGTGGCCTTCTCCCCTGGGGGCTGTGCCTCTGGGAGAGGAGGACACCCACACCAGGGGGGGGACAGGGGCAAGAATGGGAGGAGGAGAGGGGTGAGGAAAGCAGGAGGAAGAGGGAGAGTGGGGGGGTTTAGGGGAGGAGGGAGTGGAAAGGAGGGAGGGAAGGGAGGAGAGGGGGTAGGAGGGAGGGAGGGAGGGAGGAGAGGGAGGAGAGGAGTGGAAAGGAGGAGTGTGACTTCCTGTCTCTCTGTAGTGTGACTTCCTGTCTCTCTGGAGTGTGACTTCCTGTCTCTGGAGTGTGACTTCCTGTCTCTCTGGAGTGTGACTTCCTGTCTCTCTGGAGTGTGACTTCCTGTCTCTCTGGAGTGTGACTTCCTGTCTCTCTGGAGTGTGACTTCCTGTCTCTGGAGTGTGACTTCCTGTCTCTCTGGAGTGTGACTTCTGTCTCTGGAGTGTGACTTCCTGTCTCTGGAGTGTGACTTCCTGTCTCTCTGGAGTGTGACTTCCTGTCTCTCTGGAGTGTGACTCCCGGTCTCTCTGAAGTGTGACTTCCTGTCTCTGGAGTGTGACTTCCTGTCTCTCTGGAGTGTGACTTCCTGTCTCTGGAGTGTGACTTCCTGTCTCTGGAGTGTGACTTCCTGTCTCTGGAGTGTGACTTCCTGTCTCTCTGGAGCCACATTCCCCTGAGGTGACACCTGAACACACCTTCTCCAGGTAGAGACACCAAAAAAAAAAGAAATATATATATATACATATCTCCATAACAACCAATCATGGCATTAAGCATAAATCCACTAGGAAGCCAGATTAAGCTGGTCGACACGGTGATGCATCCAGGTACCCAGATCTGTTTCCATGGCAGCAGCCCCTGCCCCAGACACGATGCTGACCTCACCATGGCAACGGCCAGGCTGGTATTGGCTGTTCTAGGAGTGTTTGAGGCCAGATTAGGGGATTCTCAGGATCTGCTAATTCAGTCAAGCAGAGGCTGCTGTATTTATACACACACAGGAGGGAGCTGCATACACACACACACACACACACACACAGAGGGGGGGTGGGGATGGCAGGATTGTGGGCCGCAGGTCTTTGGAGTGGACCCTTTGCCCACGAAGCCTAAAACAGAAATGTATGTGTGGTGTGTCAGGCATTCAGCCATCGTTAACCCACTTTCTCCTGAATCTCCAGCTTCTCTATTTCCATCCAGAACATTTTGCCCCGAAATACTCAGCGGGGGAAAGAATGTTTCAACACACGCACAACTTTACCCCGAGTCCAGTGGGGTCAGAGAGGGGCAATAAACCCTTTCCACTACTTGAAGCATAGTTAGCATGGTTAACTAGCCAAGGGGGAGGTTAGCATTGTGTGCTAGGTGTAGGGAAGGTTAGCATTGTGTGCTAGATGAAGGGAAGGTTAGCATTGTGTGCTAGGTGTAGGGAAGGTTAGCATTGTGTGCTAGGGGAAGGGAATGTTAGCATTGTGTGCTAGGGAAAGGGAAGGTTAGCATTGTGTGCTAGGTGTAGGGAAGGTTAGCATTGTGTGCTAGGGAAAGGGAAGTTAGCATTGTGTGCTAGGGAAAGGGAAGGTTAGCATTGTGTGCTAGGTGTAGGGAAGGTTAGCATTGTGTGCTAGGTGTAGGGAAGGTTAGCATTGTGTGCTAGGGGAAGGGAAGGTTAGCATTGTGTGCTAGGTGTAGGGAAGGTTAGCAATGGTGTGCTAGGGGAAGGGAAGGTTAGCATTCTGTGTTGGTGTAGGGAAGGTTAGCATTGTGTGCTAGAGGAAGGAAGGTTAGCATTGTGTGCTAGGTGTAGGGAAGGTTAGCATTGTGTGCTAGGTGAGGGGAAGGTGTTAGACTGATGGGCTAGCTTGGTTAGCATGGTTAGCTAGTTGAGCGGAAGGTTAGCATTCTCAGCAGGACAGAGACTTCCAGGAAATGCAGCCAGTATGTTCTGTCCTTGTAAAAGTTCCTGCGCTGGTGTCAGAGGCCTCTACTCTCATTCATGTCTATCAGATGGATGGAGAAGGAGGACATGGGTTTTTGTGAATCACAAGATTGTAACAGCTGTGCTTCCAGGGCACAAAGCGTCTCTATAAATCACCACAGACTCTATAAAACACTGACACTAACGCCAAACACAGACACAGGAGGTACATCTGCACATTGTGTGTCTGTGTGTGTGTGTGTGTGTGTGTGGGGGGGGGGGGGCGGGGGGGAGGTGACTGTAAAAGCAATGTGTGTGTGTATTTAAAAATGCTGGCCTGGTCTTTCAAATGAGATTATCTTATTATTAGAACTACTATTTATGTTTCTGATACAAGATAGTTTTTTACACACACACACACCCTCTCACACATACTGTACACACACACACACACTCACA
>NC_085034.1:602547-664193 GCF_963692335.1 Osmerus eperlanus | reverse complement strand
GCATCGCTGTCAATCACACGTCTGGAGTGTCTAATTGGAAGACAATGCTCTGACACCCAGAAGGGCCTTTTTGAGTGTAGCTAGTGGCTAGGGGCTGTTATGATGGTGACTGGAGAGAAGGTGAGGGGAGTGTGAAGTGTGTGTGAAAGGAGGGCAGCTGCCCCCCTCCTGTCTTCTCATCAGCTCAAAGGGTTCTGGAGAGAAGACACCTAAAGACAGGGGGGGAGGAGGGGGAGGGGCCACTCAATCATCCTCACCCAGGAGCAGCGCTCCCCCCTCCCCCTCTTCCCCCCCTCCCCCTCCTCCCCCCCTCCCCCTCCTGTAATACTGACAGGTGTCACCTGTCACTCAGACCCCCTGACCTCTCTCTATCGCTCTGTCTCTCTCTCTCTCTCTCTCTCTCTCTCTCTCTCTCTCTCTCAAACACACAGACACATAAACACACACCCACAGGGGTGATACTGAATGTGTGTGAGTGTGTGTGATGATGTCAGTTGCCTGTGAACCAAGTGTACTGATGTCACCAATGCAGTCCTGGAGGAGAGCAAGGAGGAGGAAGGAGAGGAGGAGGGAGGAGAGGAGAGAAGAGAGGGGAGAAGACAAGAAGAGAGGGGAGGAGGAGAAGAGGGAACAGTGATGTTATGAGGGGGGTAGCAGTGATCAGGAGCCCTCCTGGGTCATGCTCCTGGGACATCCAGCTGTGGCATCAGGGATTCATCCATCAATACGAGGGAGGGAGAGACAGAGACAGACAGACAGAGTTGCAGAAAGACAGAGAGCTGTAGGGCGTGTCTCTGGGAATCACTCAAAGCATGCTGTGTGGTGTGTGTGTGTGTGTGTGTGTGTGGTGTGTGTGTGTGTGGTGTGTGTGTGTGTGTGGTGTGTGTGTGTGTGTGTGTGTGTGTGTGTGTGTGTGTGGTGTGTGTGTGCGTTTTGAAAGCAGAGACAGTGTGAAGGTAAAAGAAAAGGAAGTGTTGGGGACAGAGAGTTCAAACTGTAGCTCTGTCTGCCTCTCCCTTCCTCCCTCCCTCCCTCCCTCCCTCCCTCCCTCCATCCCTCTCTCTATGTCTGAGGCGGCACTTTCAGACACCCATGAATAATGTACAGTGTTGCATTGCAGGTTTTCCCCTCCCTCTCCTCTCCTCCTCTCCTCTTCTCCTCCTCTCCTCTTCTCCTCCTCTCCTCCTCTCCTCCTCTCCTCTCCTCCTCTTCTCCTCCAGGAGGAGGAGGAGAGAGAGGAGGAGGAGGAGAGAGGAGAGAGAGAGGAGGAGGAGGGGGAGAGAGAGGAGGAGAGAGGAGGAAGAGAGAGGAGAGAGAGAGGAGAAGAGAGAGGAGATGAGGAGACAACAATTAAACTGTGCGGCGGCAGTTGCCATGGATACCTGTCCCTGGCGTCTGAGAATGCCTCGCTGTCAGAGGGGGAGGGACAGGGGGGAGGGCAGGCCCTCAACCAATCACAGCCTGCCACTCAGCTCACCCTGCTCATGTAGCCCACCACTGTCGTCTGAAACCTCAACTCACCCTCGACACACACACACAACCAAAGCCCTCTGCCCCAGTCGGGTTCAGATCCGATCATCTCTTCCAAATGTGTTTCTGTGTGTATTTGTGTGTGTGTGTTGGTGTTGGTCTGCAGGGAACACAACGTTCCGGAACACTCCGGACCTTCCTCTCTCGGAGTTCCGTGTTTCTAACCCTTCATCCTCCCCTTCACAGAGGGTGAGGGGAGGGTGAGAGGGTGAGGGGGGGTGAGAGGGTGAGAGGAGGTGAGAGGGTGAGAGGAGGTGAGAGGGGGTGAGACGGTGAGGGGGGGTGAGAGGGGGTGAGGCGGTGAGAGGGTGAGGGGGTGAGGGGGGGTGAGAGGGTGAGAGGTGGTGAGAGGGTGAGAGGGGGTGAGAGGGTGAGGGGGGGGTGAGAGGGGGTGAGAGGGTGAGGGGGGGTGAGAGGGTGAGAGGGTGAGGGGGTGAGAGGGTGAGGGGTGAGAGGGTGAGGGGGGGGTGAGAGGGTGAGAGGGTGAGGGGGGGTGAGGAGGTGAGAGGGTGAGAGGGGGTGAGAGGGGGTGAGAGGGGGTGAGAGGGGGTGAGAGGGTGAGGGGGTGAGGGGGTGAGAGGCAGGGTTCTAAATTAACACCCGCCAACCCGCCAAATGCGGGTTAAAATTCATTTTGGCGGGTGTTAATAAAAACTCTCTAGCCAGTTTGGCAGGTGATACATGAGGCATTAGATGAATGATACATAAGGCTCTGTTCTCGGCATGGTTCTTGGTCATTTATCCCCCTGGCAGTACTTCCTAAGTTTCCCCATGAACACTGTGCCGTAATGCTACGTGATAAAGTTTTATACGCCCATTGGCTGCGCGCAGTTGAAGTGAAACCGGCGCGAGAAACCGTGGAAACGAACGGAGCGTCCACCAGAAAACACAAGGAAGAAGTAAAACGAAGCATAGCGGATCATAGGAGGTAATAAGAGCTAGCTCGAGTAGTAAAGTAAAGTAAAAAGTCAACTTAATGCGGCGGTGGTTAGGACAAACGATGAGGGGGGTGAGAGGGTGAGGGGGGTGAGAGGAGGGAGAGGGTGTGAGAGGGTGAGGGGGTGAGAGGAGGGTGAGAGGTTGAGAGGGTGAGAGGGTGAGGGGGGTGAGAGGGTGAGGGGGTGAGAGGGTGAGAGGGTGAGGGGGTGAGAGGGTGAGAGTGTGAGAGGGTGAGACTAAGTCACCTGCTGGATGACAAGATGGAAACAGAAGCTGCAGAAGCTTCACCATGGGAACATCCAAAATGTATCCCTGGAGTTAGCCCTCTCTGAGCCCTCTCCGAGCCCCTCGAAGAGCTCTACGTGCACCTCCTGATTTTCCTGACTATCCGTCCGGTAGTCCGTCATTTTACGGATACCCCTTGGCTGTGATTGGTCCGTATTAAGAACCGCTTGCGTCAGGGGCGGGTTGCCGTGACCAACAAGACGAACAGAATCCTTTGACCGCCATTGCTGTAAGTTTTTACAATTCATATTTCAGCAAAACAGTACATGTAAATCAGCATCTGAATTCAAATGTGACAAGAAATGGGCAGTGTAGTTGCTGAAAATGTGCTTATTTTATTGATGAAACGGTTAATTTGTAAATTAGCTCCAACTTTTCGATAACCTAGCTAGCATCGCAGTGCAGCGCACCTACTCTTCTGGCAGTGAATTGTTTTCAGCACCCACAGCCTTCGGAGTACTATGAATTCAACTAATCCGTCCGACTCCGTCTGTCTGTCCGTAACGTCAGAGTAGTAGAATTCGGCCTTAACACTAACTCACACACACACACACACACACACACAGTCAGTCACTCACTCACACACTCACTTTACTGGGAAGCAGTCTCATGCCTCTGACCTCTCGTGCTTCTGGCTGTGAGGGGAACGTGCAGGGGTTTTCAGGAGTGTGTGTGTGTGTTATTGTTTGTGTTAGTGTGTGTGTGTGTGTTTAGTTTTATCTAGAAGAAAGCTGACACCCAGGTCATTTATTTACTCTGTGGTCATGCTCGTGCACGTCTATGCTCGTGTACGTCTATGCTCATGCACGTCTATGCTCGTGCACGTCTATGCTCGTGCACGTCTATGCTCATGCACGTCTATGCTCGTGCACGTGTGGCCTCATATACGTTTGTGCCGTGTTATGCTTAGTCAGAATGAGTCGGCATTGGTCTGCCTGAATTATTAATGAACAACCATGAACATTTGTGTCTCTGTGTGTGTGTGTGACAGAGAGTGTGTGTGTGTGACAGAGAGTGTGTGTGTGACAGAAAGTGTGTGTGTGGGGTCCAGGACTGGAGGTATCAGCTACTGTCTGTTCCATCACTCCCCTCACTCCCCCCTCCTCCCCCCTTCTCCTCACTTCATGGCAGACGGATAAATATGTTTATATTCTGGCATCCATCACTCTAAGTCGTTCCACGTCCCCCCTCACACACACACACACACACAAGGAAGTCGAACATCAGATCCAGACCCCCTTCCTCCCTCCTGTATCATCCTTTCGTTTCCAACTGCCCTCATTTACTGCAAGAGCAAGGACCTGTGTGTGAGAGAGAGAGAGAGAGAGAGAGAGAGAGAGAGATCAGGTATGTGTGTATGTGTGAGAGAGTGAGAGAGAGAGAGAGAGAGAGAGAGAGAGAGAGAGAGAGAGATAGAGAGAGAGAGAGGAGAGAGAGAGAGGAGAGAGAGAGAGCAGGTGTGTGTGTGTGTGCAGAGTTCTGTAGAAAATTCTTACACTGAGCACAGCGGAACATAAACATGACCATATCTGGTCGGAGGGACGGTTATTAGATGAATAGTTAGAAGCTGTCTTCTCTCGAGTAGAGTGAAGACACTTGCATCATGTCTCGTGAGTGTGTGTCCTCTGCGCTGGTGTTTTTATGAACAGTGTGTGTACCCTAGTAACCCTGTGATAGTCTGTACTGTCATGACCCTATGGCTGCATGTGTGTGTATATAGTGTGTGTGGTGTGTGTGTATATGTAGTGTGTGTGTATATTTACATTTACATTTAGTCATTTAGCAGACACTCTTATCCAGAGCGACTTACAATAAGTACCGGAAATTTCCCAGAGGCAAGTAAGGTGAAGTGCCTTGCCCAAAGACACAACGTCATTTAGCACAGCCAAGAATCGAACCGGCAACCTTCTGTGTATATAGTGTGTGTATATATAGTGTGTGGGTGTGTGTGTATATATAGTGTGTGTGTGTGTATATAGTGTGTGTGTGTGTATATAGTGTGTGTGTGTGTACCTAGTGATCCCAGACTGACCCTTCCTCATGTTACTGTGTTTCCAGTAACTCTGCTCTCATCTGCCAGGAACATTCAAGAGCTGTAATGTTGTCTCTGGCCACACTACACACACACACACACACACAGCCATAGGGTCACGACAGTACAGACTATCACAGGGTTACTAGGGTACACCCACTGTTCATAAAAACACCAGCGGAGAGGACACCACACTGATACATGTCCACAATCTCTCTCTCCCCCTCACACACACACACAAGGAAGTCGAACATCAGATCCAGACCCCCTTCCTCCCTCCTGTATCATCCTTTCGTTTCCAACTGCCCTCATTTACTGCAAAGCAAGGACCTGTGTGTGAGAGAGAGAGGGGGGGAGAGAGAGAGAGAGAGAGAGAGAGAGAGAAAGAGAGAGAGAGAGAGAGAGAGAGAGAGAGAGAGAGAGAGAGAGAGAGAGAGAGAGAGAGGGGGTGGGGGGGGGGAGAGAGAGCACAGGGCTCTATGGAGAGGTGCTCAGCGTGCTTGCCAGGAGAAACGTTGTGTACACAGTGGAGAGCAGTGTCATTGTCAAGCTGTTTATTCAATCACACACACACACACACACACACCCTTCACACACCCTTCACACACCTTCACACACCCTCACACACCCTTCACAATGCCCAGGGAGAGAGATAATGACTCACCATTGTCATTGCCCACAAACAACCCAAACCTTTCACGTCTAACGCAGTTAAGGTGCCATGTTTAACTACTCAGGTGTGTGCATGACTCCTAGCTGTGATATTGTACCTGTAAGGTGTGTATTAAAAACAAAACAAAAAATGTGTGAAAAGCTGCAGAAGACAAGATATTCTAATGACCACCACAACTCTGACTCTACCGATGCACAAACAAGCTTAGCTACAGCCCTGTTACACCTGTTCCAGTTCTGCACTGGTACAAACACACACACACAGACACATACGTACATACCGCACACACCCAACACACACACACGTTGCCTCTAAACTCTGCTGCTGATGAGACTCTTAACCTGCTGATAATAACACCAGAGAACATGTGACGTTCTCTGGTGTTCTGTGGTAGTGGAACGTGGTGTTCTGTGATGGTGATCTGTGGTGGTGGAACCTGGTGTGCTGCTGTCCTCACTCGACCCTGCATGAAACACTCAGACAGGGAGACTGTTGACATGGAAACAGGACGGGAGGAGAGAGGAGGAGGGTAGGAGATGAGAGATAGGGAGAGATGGAGAGGGCGAGAGAGGAAGAGAGAGGGAAACAGAGGGAGAGAGAGGGAGAGAGCTGGAGAACGGAGGGGGGAGAGAGTGAGGAGAGAGAGAGAGGGGGAGAGGGTGAGGAGAGGGAGAGAGAGAGAGGGGGGAGAGGGTGAGGAGAGGAGAGAGAGAGGGGGGAGAGGGTGAGGAGGGGGGAGAGAGAGAGGGGGGAGAGGGTGAGGAGAGGGAGAGAGAGGGGGGGAGAGGGTGAGGAGAGGAGAGAGAGGGGGGAGAGGGTGAGGAGAGGGAGAGAGGAGAGGGGAGAGGGTGAGGAGAGGGAGAGAGAGAGGGGGGTGAGAGCTGTCAGGGTGGCATGACATTTCCCTGTGAGGACAGAGTGTTCTAAAGAAGCACTGCAACAGGCTTATCAAACACACACACACACACCATAAACACACCATAAAAATATAGAATCACACACACCTCATACACACACACCATACACATATGTGAGTGTGTGTTTGTGTGAGTGTGTGTGTCACATGTGAACATGGGTAGGCCAGCTTTTTATGAAATTGCCATCATTTATCTTCAGGGTGTGCCTCTGATGCAGTTTGGGAACACACACCCAATAAACACACATATGCATGCTCACACAATACACACACACACACAACATGTACTACACAAACATGTGCACACCCTGTATGCCTATGTGTCCCCTCCCTCCATCTCTCTCTCTCTCTCTCTCTCTCTCTCTCTCCCTCCCTCCTCTCTCTCTCTCTCTCTCTCTCTCTCTCTCTCTCTCCCTCTCTCTCTCTCTCTCTCTCTCTCTCTCCCTCTCTCTTTCTGATCTGACTCATTAAAAATAGGCAATCTGCTTGTTAAATAACCACAGAGGGATTCCCAGAGGGGTGGGGGTAGGGGAGGAGGGTGGGAGAGGGGAGGAGGGTGGGAGAGGGGAGGAGGGTGGGAGAGGGGAGGAGGGTGGGAGATGGGAGGAGGGTGGGAGAGGGGAGGGAGGGTGAACCCAGAGGAACCCAGCCCCCCTTAATAACCCCCCTCCCCCTACTCTCTGTGTTGATTGGTGGTGAATGTGATTGATTCACTGATTAATTGCTGATTTACGTGAGGAGAGTTTAATTGATAAATGAGTGGAGTTGTCTTGACAACCTGTCAAAGCATCCAGACACACATGTGTGTGTGTAATATGCATTACCGTGTGTCTTATCTGAGGACCTTCTTGTCTGACAGAGAGAGAGGGAGACACACACACACACATACACACAGGGAGGGAGGGAGGGAGGGAGGGAGGGAGGGGGAGAGAGAGAGAGAGGGAGGGAGGGAGGGAGGGAGGGAGGGGAGAGAGAGAGAGAGAGAGAGAGAGAGAGAGAGAGAGAGAGAGAGAGAGAGAGAGAGGAGAGAGAGAGAGAGAGAGAGAGAGAGAGAGAGAGAGAGAGAGAGAGAGACATTTCTGTCCCTGAACAGTGGTGCCACTGGGCAGTTTTTATCCTGGTAGTAGTAATGTTTACTTTAGACATTATCACACCCACACACACCCACAAACTGTAAATACAACCTTACAAAAACACAGAATATACACACACACACACTGTAAACACACACACACACACACACTCAAACACTAAACAAACACAGGTTAGGGTTAGGGTTAGGGTCTGAACCATCGACAAACCCTACAGCTCTCCTGCTGCAGGAGGTTTAATCACTTCAGAGGTTTGTTAATGGAGATAAAACAATGCCTCAATAATTAAAAGGTATTAAAGGTCAATGTCCTAAAGGCTGTTTATGGAGAAATGTTTTTTAAGCAGAAATATGGATAATTTCTGTAGGAAATGTGAACGAACGTGAATCTTCCACGTGGTGGACCGTGATAGGACCGGATTTGGACCCCACTCATTGGAACCGATATATCAGAGAGGATTTCTTCTAGTGAGTGTGTCTGTACGTGTGTGTACATGTGTGTGTGTGTCTATACATGTGTTTGTTTGAGAGACTTCAAAGGGCAGGCGTGTCTCTTCAAGCAGCTGCAGGGTAGAACACATGTTTCTGATCCTACACACACACACACGCACGCGCACACGCACGCGCACGCACACACACCTCCCTTCCCCTGTGTACAGTTGAACACTGAAACGTGAGAGAAGAAGGTACTACGATACTACAGAGAGAAGATCATCTCTGACAGTGTTCTCTCTCCTCTCCGTCCCTCTCCGTGTGCACATGTGTGTGTGTAGGTGTGTGTGTGTAGGTGTGTGTGTAGGTGTGTGTGTGTAGGTGTGTGTGTGTAGGTGTGTGTGTAGGTGTGTGTAGGTGTGTGTGTGTGTGTAGGTGTGTGTGTAGGTGTGTGTGTGTGTGTAGGTGTGTGTGTAGGTGTGTGTGTGTAGGTGTGTGTGTGTAGGTGTGTGTGTAGGTGTGTGTGTGTAGGTGTGTGTGTGTAGGTGTGTGTGTAGGTGTGTGTGTGTAGGTGTGTGTAGGTGTGTGTGTGTGTGTAGGTGTGTGTGTAGGTGTGTGTGTGTGTGTAGGTGTGTGTGTAGGTGTGTGTGTGTAGGTGTGTGTGTGTAGGTGTGTGTGTGTAGGTGTGTGTGTGTGTGTAGGTGTGTGTGTAGGTGTGTGTGTGTAGGTGTGTGTGTGTAGGTGTGTGTGTGTGTGTGTATGTGTGTGTAGGTGTGTGTGTGTGTGTAGGTGTGTGTGTGTGTGTAGGTGTGTGTGTGTAGGTGTGTGTGTGTAGGTGTGTGTGTGTAGGTGTGTGTGTGTGTGTGTAGGTGTGTGTGTGTGTGTGTAAGTGTGTGTGTAGGTGTGTGTGTAGGTGTGTGTGTAGGTGTGTGTGTGTAAGTGTGTGTGTAGGTGTGTGTGTGTAGGTGTGTGTGTGTGTGTGTAGGTGTGTGTGTAGGTGTGTGTGTGTGTGTGTAGGTGTGTGTGTAGGTGTGTGTGTGTGTAGGTGTGTGTGTAGGTGTGTGTGTGTGTGTAGGTGTGTGTGTAGGTGTGTGTGTGTGTAAGTGTGTGTGTAGGTGTGTGTGTGTGTGTGTAGGTGTGTGTGTAGGTGTGTGTGTGTGTGTGTGTAAGTGTGTGTGTAGGTGTGTGTGTAGGTGTGTGTGTGTGTGTGTGTAGGTGTGTGTGTAGGTGTGTGTGTAGGTGTGTGTGTGTGTGTGTGTGTGTGTAGGTGTGTGTGTGTGTGTGTGTGTAAGTGTGTGTGTAGGTGTGTGTGTAGGTGTGTGTGTAGGTGTGTGTGTGTGTGTAAGTGTGTGTGTAGGTGTGTGTGTAGGTGTGTGTGTAGGTGTGTGTGTGTGTGTAGGTGTGTGTGTAGGTGTGTGTGTAGGTGTGTGTGTAGGTGTGTGTGTGTGTAGGTGTGTGTGTAGGTGTGTGTGTGTAGGTGTGTGTGTGTGTGTGTGTGTGTGTAGGTGTGTGTGTGTGTGTGTAGGTGTGTGTGTAGGTGTGTGTGTGTGTAGGTGTGTGTGTGTGTGTGTGTGTAGGTGTGTGTGTGTGTGTAGGTGTGTGTGTGTGTAGGTGTGTGTAGGTGTGTGTGTAGGTGTGTGTGTGTAGGTGTGTGTGTGTGTGTGTAGGTGTGTGTGTGTGTGTGTGTAGGTGTGTGTGTAGGTGTGTGTGTGTGTGTGTGTAGGTGTGTGTGTGTGTGTAGGTGTGTGTGTGTGTGTGTAGGTGTGTGTGTGTGTGTGTAGGTGTGTGTGTGTGTAGGTGTGTGTGTGTGTGTGTGTGTAGGTGTGTGTGTGTGTGTGTGTTACAGCTGAGCCTCCATGTTTGTTGTCACATCACAGCTCTGTTGTCACAGCGTTGCTCACCTGGACAGCTCCGGAACATTACTGATGGTTCTGACCTCACTAGGCTGTCATCCTCCCTGTCCTCCCTCCCTCATTCCTCACACCCTCCCTCTCTCCTCCCTCTCCTCCCTCTCTCCCTCCCTGGTCTCCTGGTCCCACTCTGCAGTAAATCTTCCAGAGGTGGTGGATATAAATAGTTTGTTCTTGTGGAGAATGTAACAGAGATAAGATGTTCTCTGCTGAGCAGTGTGTGTGTGTGTGTGGTTTGGCTGGCACATGCAGGTATGAGGAGTGAGAGGAGACCATATGCTGAGGGGAACACATACACACACGCGTACACACACACACAGACACACACAGACACACTCACACACACACACTCACACACACACTCAAACACACACTCACACACCGACACACACACACAGAGATGACACAGATAGCTCAGAAAAACAAAGAAGACTTTCCAAGGTTTAATGGTTTAATAGCTTAATGGTTTAATGGTTCTGAACATTACTTGATTCGCAGAAAATTAAATGCAGCGACACAGAACAATGAATATAAGTATTATTTCAATATATAATTATGCTGGAAGTAGATTACCCAATTACGGTTTGGCCTCCAATTCAGTCCCAGTTATATTTCTATTCAACAGAGAAGAAAGATAAATTACACAGAACAATGTTACTGTTATATGACTACTTAAAGTGAATTATTTAAAATGGAGTCAGGTGGCTGAGCAGTTAGGGACTCGGGCTAGTAATCTGAAGGTTGCCAGTTCGATTCCCGGCCGTGCAAAAATGACGTTGTGTCCTTGGGCAAGGCACTTCACCCTACTTGCCTCGGGGGAATGTCCCTGTACTTACTGTAAGTCGCTCTGGATAAGAGCGTCTGCTAAATGAGTAAATGTGATATTGTTATTTTGTATTTATCGGTTTGGAAACAGCAGGAGTGTGTGTGTGTGTGTGAGTGTGTGCATGTTTGTATGTGTGTGTGTGTGTGTGTGTCTGTGTGTGTATGTGTGTGTGTGTTTGAGTGTGGAACAGAGGAGATTATGAGGCATTCTGAGTGGAAACGTTTTATTTGGGCTGGAGGGAGAGAAGCCAGTGGACAAACACAGATGTTGAAAACACACACACACACTTACACAGACACACACACACTTACACAGAGGATGAAAGTCAAGGTGTTCTGGCCAGTGGAAACTGTGATGGTCTCGTAGCTATCTGAGGGTCTACCTCTCCCTGCTTCCTGCCTGCTCTGGAGGGCACACACTGCAAACACACAGGCCCACTCTGTGGTCACCACCCCTCTGGGTGTGTGTGTGAGTGTGACTGTGTGACTGTGTGGCAAGGCGAAGGCAAACACACATCCATCGACCAATAACAAGCTGAAGACCGGGGGGGGGGGGGCAGGTCCCAGCATGCCTTTCACCCCAGCGGAAAACTACACGTGATGGAAAGGTTTGCAAACATCTCAGAAGTCAACTGGTCAAAACGATAAGATAGTCAAAATGCCAGAGAGATTAACAGTGAATGTTAAACACACACACAATCGGTAGAGGAATGCACTGAGGAACTATGCTGGAAGGAAGGAAGCTAGCTCCTGTTATAGTTTGTTAAATAGCTAAATATTGCGGGTTGTTAGCTATCTGAATATCTTAGTTTGTTAGCTAGCTTACTGTAGTAGTTTGGGAGGGAGAGAGGACAGGAGAGAGGGAGATGGAGGGAGGGGGTGGAGGGGAGGGAGAGGGAGAGGGAGGGGGGGGTGGAGGGGAGGGGAGGGGGGGAGAGGGAGGGAGGGAAAGGGAGGGAGGGGTTGGAGGGGAGGGGGGAGGGGGATGGAGGGAGGGGGTGGAGGGGAGGGGGGTCCACACAGGTGTTACAGCTCTTTGAAGTGGGGGATTGTGGGATTCCTCCCGTCCTCAGCAGAGGAACACCGTTAACAACCCTCGGGGTTGCCATGCCAACCCACCACTCTCCCAGCAGTGAGGGTAATTACCCACAGTTCAGTTCAAGGACCCCTGGTAATTACCCAGAATACATCTGCACCTCTGCACTGGAGCAGGAGGACGGAGGAACTCCTCTGCATGTTCTTTGCTTTTCATACATTTGTCAATTAGCTCTTTGGTCCAGTCTGCCTCACAGCTCGTCTGACAGAGAGGATGTTTGAACACAGCACAGTCTGCCTCACAGCTCGTCTGACAGAGAGGATGTTTGAACACAGCACAGTCTGCCTCACAGCTCGTCTGACAGAGAGGATGTTTGAACACAGCACAGTCTGCCTCACAGCTCGTCTGACAGAGAGGATGTTTGAACACAGCACAGTCTGCCTCACAGCTCGTCTGACAGAGAGGATGTTTGAACATAGCACAGTCTGACGGCAGGAGAGAGAAATGGTGACACTTTACACAAGGAGACCCTGTATCGTTCATTACTCAATAACACATTAAGCGTGTGTGCGTGTATTTGTGTGTGTTTATCTGTGTGTGTGCGTCAATTTGTGTGTGCGTGTGTGTTTGTCAGTGTGTGTGTCTGTGTGTGTGCATTTCGCTCTTATCTCTGAGGGCCACAGCTTGGAGAGGGATTATTGTGATTGCTGTGCAGAAGCGTTTGGCCAATTCCCGTCCAGGACCAGCGAGCTGCTAGCAGCTTTACTGCTGAGCGAGTGATGCTTAATGACATGCAATTAGTCCTCCATCACCAAGACACGCTGACAGTGTCTCCCTCTATCTCCCTCCACCTCCCTGAGTGGGGTGTGGGGGTGTATGTGTGCGAGTGGTGTGTGTGTTGGGGGGATGATGTGTGTGGGGTGTGTGTGTGTATGTGTGTGTGTGTGTGGTGATATTCCTTCAGCCGTTCAGAAGATCAGCCCCAGTCAGACTGAAAACAGACTTCCTGTTTGGTGCTGAAGGACTTCCTGTTTGATCTGAATGACTTCCAGGTTGAGCTGGTAGCAGTTAGCTGTGTAATGGTACATGATGACCTCGCCATTACACCCTGAAGGATTCTGGGATGCCAGTGTCACCACTCCTCAAATGTCCTGCCAACCCCCTCACCCCCCACCCTGTGTGTGTGTGTTGGTTGTTAGTGTGTGTGTTGGTTGTTAGTGTGTGTGTGTTGGCTGTGTGTGTGTGTGTGTTGGTTGTGTGTGTGTGTTTGACATGACCACAGCAGGAAGGTACAGCACAGGCCCCAGGCTGGCCCAAGCAGACTTCGTAAATCTCTTTCCTGTTTGATCCCTTAGACAGGAACACTTTAACTAGCTTCATTCCACCCCTTCTGTTGTGTTAAACCAGGAACCAGCAGGCAGTATGGGAGCTGAAAAGCCAACAACCAACCAAACTGTCCTGAACGGTCAAATCCAAAACAGGTGTTGTTTCAGTGACAGTGGTGTCCTGTGTTTCAGTGACACACCCTGTACGCCTGGTGCTGTGTGTATTGTGTGTGTCCTGTAGCGGAGAGGAGACCGCATCTGGGAGGGGGGGGGTTAACTAACCCTAGGTTCAGCCCTCAGCCCTGGGTCAGTTACTGTCTGTAGATCAGCCCTGGGCCTGTTACTCTCTGTAGATCAGCCCTGGGTCAGTTATTGTCTGTAGATCAGCCCTGGGTCTGTTACTGTCTGTAGATCAGCCCTGGGTCAGTTACTGTCTGTAAATCAGCCCTGGGTCTGTTACTGTCTGTAGATCAGCCCTGTGTCTGTTACTGTCTGTAAATCAGCCCTGGGTCTGTTACTGTCTGTAGATCAGCCCTGTGTCTGTTACTGTCTGTAGATCAGCCCTTGGTCAGTTACTGTCTGTAGTTCAGCCCTGGGTCTGTTACTGTCTGTAGATCAGCCCTGGGTCAGTTACTCTCTGTGGATCAGCCCTGGGTCAGTTACTGTCTGTAGATCAGCCCTGGGTCTGTTACTGTCTGTGGATCAGCCCTGGGTCTGTTACTCTCTGTGGATCAGCCCTGGGTCTGTTACTGTCTGTAGATCAGCCCTGGGTCTGTTACTCTCTGTAGATCAGCCCTGGGTCTGTTACTGTCTGTAGATCAGCCCTGGGTCTGTTACTCTCTGTAGATCAGCCCTGGGTCTGTTACTCTCTGTGGATCAGCCCTGGGTCTGTTACTCTCTGTGGATCAGCCCTGGGCCTGTTACTCTCTGTGGATCAGCCCTGGGTCTGTTACTCTCTGTGGATCAGCCCTGGGCCTGTTACTCTCTGTGGATCAGCCCTGGGCCTGTTACTCTCTGTGGATCAGCCCTGGGCCTGTTACTCTCTGTGGATCAGCCCTGGGTCTGTTACTCTCTGTGGATCAGCCCTGGGCCTGTTACTCTCTGTGGATCAGCCCATGGCCTGTTACTCTCTGTGGATCAGCCCTGGGCCTGTTACTCTCTGTGGATCAGCCCATGGCCTGTTACTCTCTGTGGATCAGCCCTGGGTCTGTCTGATCACACGGGGGATTTCTCTTTCCCACGGCGACGGTAACCAAGGGGTTGGTGTCCTGAACAGCGGTGGGCAATCAAATGCACCTTTGTTGCTTAGAGACACTTAGTAACAGATAACCATGCTTGGATCTGGAGGATGATGTATACACACACACACAAGCATACTGTATACACACACACACATACTGTATATACACACACACACACCTACCTGAGTGTCGGTTCAAACTCAAACAGATGAGCCACTTGTAACTTTCCACTCTGGTGTGCTGGATGGCTAGATCACATGACCAGTGGCCAGCCACAGAGCAGAACTGATGCCTCCATGCCCTTTGACCCGAGGCTCGGAGGGATCCTATTGGCTGCAGGAGTGATGTGACGGGCATTGTGCTGACTGCATGTCTGTGTTCAGAACCCTGGCATGGCATGGTCAGCAGTCTGTTCTCACACACACACACTCTCTCTCTCTTTCACACAGTCACACACACACACTCTCTCACACACTCACACACACACACTCTCTCTCTTTCACACTCTCTCACACACTCACACACACACACTCTCTCTCTTTCACACACTCACACACACACTCTCTCTCACACACACACACACTAACTCACAAACACACACTCTCTCTCGCACTCACACACACACACTCTCTCTCTTTCACACACTCACACACACACACACTCTCTCTCACACACACACTAACTCACAAACACACACTCTCTCTCTCGCACACACACACACACACACTAACTCACAAACACACAATCTCTCGCTCACACACACACACACACACACACACACACACTAACTCACAGACACACACTCTCTCTCTCACACACACACACACACACACACACACACACAACACAGACACTCTCTCTCACACACACACCCATACACACACATTCTGTATACATACACACACATACACAATCACACAGACACACACATACATACATTTACACACACACAAACACATACTATTTTTCTCCCTGCCTCTCTCTGTTTCTCCCCTCTTTCTCTCCCAAACACCTGACTGCCCACAGTCACATGAACTGTGAAATTTCACATGAAATTGTTACCATGCAGGTGAAAGGGGATAGGAGTCCTTGTTATTGTGCCCCACCCCCTAATTATGGTGTGTCCTGGTCCATATGATAGGGGTGATTAGACTGCGCCTGGGGAGGGGGGGGGAGAACAGTGGGACGGAGGAAGGGAGGGGAGGAGGCAGGAAGGGGAGGAGGCAGGGAGGGGAGAGAGAGAGTT
This sequence comes from Osmerus eperlanus, assembly GCF_963692335.1. NCBI lineage: Eukaryota > Metazoa > Chordata > Actinopteri > Osmeriformes > Osmeridae > Osmerus > Osmerus eperlanus. Next base: position 648,713 of record NC_085034.1, on the reverse strand, counting down.
TAAGAAGAGAGAGTATAGAGAGTAGAGGAAGAGAGAGTTGGGGGGGGGGGGGGGTATATGAGCTAATAAAAAGACAGCCAGATTAGCAGATGCCTTCCTGGCAGGATTACATAACATGATGCCAGATTGTAATTCACTCTTGGATTGGAAGGTGCACATGAACTATAAAATCCCATGGCAATGAGAGAGAGAGAGAGAGAGAGAGAGAGAGAGAGAGAGAGAAGGCGAGCAGTGGTTCCCTACTGGATGGATTTCAATCAACAGGCCAACCATGATGATGTGGCCACGAGCTGGGGTTAAAAATATACCCTTTCTCTCTTCCTCTCCCTCTCTCTTTCTCTCTCCCTCTCCCTCTTTCTCTCTCCCTCCCTCTCCCTCTCTCTCTCTCTCTCTCTCTCCCTCCCTCCCCCTCCCCCTAACCCGTCCTTTATCAAGTCTGGCCTTCACAGTGCCCCTGCTCCCTAACCCGTTACCCGGAGAAACCAACTCCGCATTCCAGGAATCCAGATGGGGCCCTGAGACTGGCTAACCACACACCTCCTCTCTCTCTCTCTCCCTCTCTCTTTCCATCTCCCTCTCTTTTCAGGATTTCCCTCAGTTTTTCTCCCTCGCTCCCTCCCTCGCCCTCTATCTCCCTCCTTCTCTTCTCCTCCAGATCAAAAGATCCCTGGACATAAATAAGAAGCTGTGATGATCATTTCCCATGAGAGCGGTGGACCGCCACATCTCTCGGGTTCCCACGGAAACCTCCTTTCCTCCGCCCCCCCTCCTCCCGTCCTCTGCTGTTTCTGCTCAGTAAACCGAGTCCTCAACCTGCTTCTAGAAACTAACTAAAAAACGGACACACACAGACACACACAATAGTCACTTTTGATTAGTTATACGTAGCTCAGTGTTAAAGAATTTGACTGCAGATCAAGATGTTACAGGTTCAACACCCCTGTCCGTAGCTATGGTTAAAAGCACTGTTACATGAATAAATTATACATGATAGCACATTAGGCCTGTGCACGCGTACATGTAGTGCGTTTTCCCAGTGTGGCTCTCAGAGAACACACACAAGCAGCAGAAACAACATAGCTAGTCATCTCCAGCTGAAGAGACAGCATAGCTAGTCATCTCCAGCTGAAGAGACAGCACAGCTAGTCATCTCCAGCTGAAGAGACAGCATAGCTAGTCATCTCCAGCTGAAGAGACAGCATAGCTAGTCATCTCCATCTGAAGAGACAGCACAGCTAGTCATCTCCAGCTGAAGAGACAGCACAGCTAGTCATCTCCAGCTGAAGAGACAGCATAGCTAGTCATCTCCAGCTGAAGAGACCTGAGCAGAAACAGCCAGATTAATCAAATAAAACACATAAACCGTATTCCTGTTGACATGCCTGATGTTCCATTTCCACCACCCCCGCGCCATGACAACGACACATTTACATAACTCTGCCGTTCCACAGAGATAAGCTTCCTCTGTTGCTCACTATCTACGCTCTTCAATGTGTACATACACACATACACACATACACACATACACACATACATCAACACACTCTTATACTCACACACACACACACACACACACACACACACACACACACAGACACACACACACACAGGTTATCTAGGCAGGGAAGATAAAGGTTAGGAAGCAGGCTGTTCTGACAGAGACCAAGGTTAAGTCCAGATGGAAAACACTACAGCTGGACCACATGTTATAGGTCTATATCTTAGGTCACAGGCCACAGGATAAGATAGCTCTGGACGCTAAATTAGCTCTAACTTGACCTTTAATCTATCATATATCTTTTACCAACTTGTTTTATACTTCTCATCTCATGTTCATGTTCATTTAAAGACTTTTTTAAACCTTTACTGCTTCAAGATTACATTAGATGTTAACTCTCTCTCACTGTGTCGCCGCCAACATTCAAAGACAACCTTTGACCTTGCACATACACACACACACACACACACACACACACACACACACACACACACACACACACACCTGTTCCCTGAACCTGTCTGCAATAACATGTCTGATCCAGTTTGTCCCAGTACAGCCTGCAAGCCACTTTTACAGGTAACATGAGTTCAACTATAGCATGGGAGAGAGCAGCGACTTAAAACATACAGCATCATTAACAGCTTCAGTTGTATGGCATCGACTGCATCCCATAATATTTCTGTTCTCTGGCAAACATACTGTTAGATCATGGGGCTACACTGTTATTATGACTGTGTGGTGCCGGCCTTGACTTAGCCTTCAAAGCTTTGTTAAGCAGGACTAAAGCGTGCTCCTGAAGCATGTGCGGGGAGAGTTCCCGGGAAACCTTGGCGCCTTGTCATTCTGCTCGCCTGCCGCCGCTCGCCCGTTTACCGAATACTGCAGCGGAAAGGTGCGGCTCGGAATTCCCGCCACGTGCGCTCAAATCGCCCCGTCTACGATCATCAACGTGTCTCTATTGGACGACATTGAAAACACGGTATTTAAACCCTCCATCTGATTGGCTGGGAGCTGCAGGTTGGCGGTGAACGAGAGTGCATCGACTCCAGACAGGGGGTGGTTGTCGCGTCTAGTACTATGAGAAAGTAGTGCGTGTGTACATAAGCATAGCACCAAGGAATTCAACGCTAGGTCGTTTTTTGACGGAATGATACAATACAACAATACCGTTAGTGTCAAATTGAGAACAATTTTTAAGTTTCCTACGAAAATATGTTGTGGAAGCATCGAAAATAGTCAGACGCGGAGGGATACCATCCCACCACGCGTCAAAATATTAGCATTATAAAGCCAGGCGGAGGACGCGGCAAAGCATAGAGAGAATCTCCTGGAGTCAGAACGGTGTCATGTAGGGATAATCGCAATATCAGTTATACTACTGTACGGTAGCTGCACACGGTGGTGTGTAGTTTGTCCGTGTAGTCTTCAACAGGACCGTACTTGTTCCAGTACAGGACTCTAATATAAAACAGGAAATCGTTTTTATCTCAAGCGTCGTTCTCCCAGCGGGATAAGGGCAACAACTGGTGACATTTTTATTTGACAGCCCGGTGCAGCGGAGTTGGCGCACTGGATATATAACTGAGTCATTTACAAGATCCGTCTTAAATATTTATAGAAATATATTTCGCGTTTAACTGGGTTGAAATAACATTTAAAGAAAACAAACGAGGAATACAATCGGTATTTTCGATGTGACTATGTTGCTGTCAAAGTTTGGCTCATTTTCACACATTTGCAATCCCTCAAGCATGGATCACTTGCCGGTGAAAATACAGCTCCAAACAGGTACAGATTCCTTCTATTTGCTAGTCACCTTTACTGCGAGCTAACGCTACGTTTATTAAAACATGTTTAGTGGACATATTATGTAGAGCTACAGATATCGTGGCGTTAATGGTATAATTACCATTTTTTGACTCGCTTTACTCGCTTGCACTAACTAGAGGCTTGCTATCTGGGTAGTTGGTGCTAACGTCAGTAGTAGCAGATTAGCTGTACGGGACAAGAAGCCTCTGGTCACTCCAGTCAGCTCCGTGTCCCAGTGTGTCGAAGTCTGTTCTTAATGTCCTTGTTGATATTCACAGTGAAACTGGAAAAGGAGCCTTTCGAGAAGGTTTACCAGGTCGGGACAGTGCTGGGGAGTGGGGGCTTTGGCACGGTGTACGCAGGGAACAGGATTTCTGATGGCGCACCGGTAAGGACGGAGAATTTGCAATGTTTTGATTCTGCCTAGCCAGCACATGGCGCCCGTTGCTCCTTCGCACTACAACCACGGAATATTCACGTCACGTTTTGGTACCATTTTATGTGATCTCATTTCAGGTCGCTGTAAAACATGTAGCAAAGGAAAGAGTGACCGAGTGGGGCACAATTGTAAGTAGCCCAATTTAAACCGTCACGGGTTTGTTTTGGTTACGTCAAAGTGTGGCTCTAAATCGTTAGTTTGCTTTATTTCACAGAACGGTGCCATGGTGCCTTTGGAAATCCTCCTACTGAAGAAAGTGAGTTCGTCGTTTCGGGGTGTTATTAAACTGCTGGACTGGTACGAGCGACCGGACGGCTGGTTGATCGTCATGGAGAGACCGGAGCTCGTCAAGGATTTATTTGATTTCATCACGGAGAAGGGCTCGCTGGACGAGGACACGGCGAGGGTTTTTTTCCGGCAGGTTGTGGATGCGGTGCGGCACTGTTACAGCTGCGGGGTGGTGCACAGAGACATCAAAGACGAGAACTTGCTCGTGGATCTCCGTACTGGGGAACTCACGCTTATTGACTTTGGCTCCGGAGCCATTCTCAAGGACACGGTCTACACCGATTTTGACGGTACGTAGCTTATTAAATCCAACTGTTCATTGCTGTGCTTTTAGGTCGATGGGTCGGTACACATTGGCTATGTGACAATTATGTTTTGGTGTTTCTGTGTTACGGTGCACAGTTCTGTAAAACGTGGTGTGTGAATCACGACCGTATGTTTACATACTAGGGATGTACGCAATTCCGTTGATTCGCCCTTGATAGCCTGCTGGGCCGGTAGCTCATGATAACGGCGGGGGCGTTCACGAGCCTGTGACTCATATGTTTGTTATCTGTGCCTCGTAGCGGATTTTCCCTCGAAGTGTAGCTCCGATGCGTAGGTAAAATTTATAATCGATGTATACCTGACGGAAATTAACCAATATTAACCAACCAATAACCAAATATGACAACGATTTGATTATATAGAGGCAAAATAGAATTGTTTTGAACATCGTGTATGATGCAACTCGTTTTGTTTACATTTAGATGTTTGCAGCAGTTGTATTGGTTTAAGTCGGTCTGGATAAGTGCGTCTGCTAAATTAGTAAATGTAAGGTTGTGTCGGTCCCAACGGCTGGCTCTCGGCAGGTTGTGTGGGTTTTGGATCAGTCTCCACGTAACATCTGTTTGTTGTGAAACCGGAGCCTGGTGTTCACGTGATGGCTCTGCGCATTCGAGTTTGTTTGGTTTCCAAGTTACTCCTGCCCGTGGGAGGGGGAGGGGGAGGAAGGAAAGAACAGAACAGGGGGAGAGAGGGGGGGCAGGTCACGCGGATGGAAAGCTCTGTGCTAGAGAGAGAGGGAAGGAGAGATTTAATGTTTTGAAAGTATAAATATGACATGGCCCTATCAGATGACTGTCTACTTTGATGTCAACGTTCCCCCTTAAAAGGACTCTTTCTTTACATCTTAAAAACTAAACAAAAAACACCAGCAGTCATCACAGTCACAATGTTGTTACCAGTGACGTTATGAAATTCAGATAACATCACAGATCTACGGAACGCCACCGCTCATCTGCTTCCTGTTTCCTGTTTCCTGCCCCCAGGTACAAGAGTGTACAGCCCCCCTGAGTGGATCCGCTTCCATAGATACCACGGTCGCTCGGCGACGGTGTGGTCGCTAGGCGTGCTTCTGTATGACATGGTGTGTGGGGACATCCCCTTTGAGCAGGACGAGGAGATCCTGAAAGGACAGCTGTACTACAGGAGAAGGGTGTCCAGCGGTAGGTACACACCCACACACCCACACACACCCACACCCACACACACCCACACACACACACACACACACACACACGCACACACACACACACACACACACACACTTGCTTATAGGGAAGCGGCTCCCCCTACAGGAACAGTGAGTTATAATCCTGATCACTGTCTGATGGAGAGACACTAACGTTGTTGTTGTTGTTGTTGTTGTGCAGAGTGCCAGCAGCTGATCGACTGGTGCCTGTCTGTGCGTCCGTCGGACCGGCCCACCCTGGACCAGGTGCTGGAGCACGCCTGGATGACCCTCCCGCTGGGGGCCCCGCCTGGCACCGGGGGGCAGGGCCACGTCACCCTCACCAGTCTGGACCCCCTGCAGCCAGGCCCAGACAGGCCCAGCCAGGACTCTCTCTGAGGGGGAGGAGCCAGGCCCAGCCAGGACTCTCTCTGAGGGGGAGGAGCCAGGCCCAGACAGGACTCTCTGAGGGGGAGGGGGGGGGGCTTTGATGGACATGCTGGCTGGTTTGATGGACATGCTGGCAGGCTGGCTGGGTTGATGGACATGCTGGCTGGCTGGTTTGATGGACATGCTGGCTGGCTGGTTTGATGGACATGCTGGCTGGCTGGTTTGATGGACATGCTGGCTGGCTGGTTTGATGGCTGGTCTCTTCCTGCCCTCAGCCGATGAGTGAAAAGAATTTATATTTTTCCTTTTGTGGGGAATTTAATAATTTATAACCAGTTTGTTCTTCCTTTTTTATTTAAAAGTGGTCTCTTTTTCTCAGTATGTCTCTTGACAGAAGTGTAGCTGTTTAGGTGGTCCTACCAGAACTATTTATTTGTATTTACTTAAAAATTGTTACCTGGCTGGTTAATGCTGTTGGTGAGGCTCCTGTTCAGAGTTGGATGTTTTTGTTGATCCTTAAAGAGAGACCGCAGCCATTCTGTCTCTCACACAGGGAGAGACAGACCGCAGCCATCCTGTCTCTCTCCCAGGGAGAGAGTATCTGGTCTCTCCTCTGGAAAAGAGACTCCTGTTGACAGTGTTGAATCGTTGTGTCGCTACACGTTCATCACCTGTTGTTCCAGAGGGGCTAGGCATCATGTCACTACCGCCTGGAACTGGACACCCACACACACACACACACACAGGTGTGTGTAGGTGGGATGCTGAGGAAGGCCGATTCCTCCATCGCTTTCACATGAAGGTCAAAGGTCACAAGAGTTCACCCAGGGATAGAGGCGTTCAGAACGTAAACGTCTGAAGTATTTTTTTCTTCTTAATGACCTGACTGTTGATGTTGGAGGAGGCGTGTTCTGGACGGGTCAATGTTGAATTTGACCCTGTATGGCCTCTTCACTCCCTCTACCAGCCCCACAAAGATCAAATGTGCATTTTTTGTCAGACTCAGAAAACGTCTGATTTTCTTTTTTATGTGGAATATTGGAGTGCCTTTCTCTGTTTTGTTTCTCTGGTTCAGTTTTTGGGGCCTTCGTGTAACGGGGCATTAACACCAGCACGACAAGACAGCACCGTGTGATGGTCGGATTTGACCATCACACACCATGCGAGCATGATGTCATGCTAGCAGAGCAATGCAGATCGTTGAATAGTTGTGTCACTGTTGGTGTGAATGCCCCATTATCGGTCAGTTTGGGGCGGGGCCAATGCTGTTGTCGTTGGTGACGATGTGAGAATGGCCAATCAGCCTTAAGCCCCCCCCCCTCCCCTCCCCTCCCCTGATTGGGGGAGACAGTAGATTACTTGAAACACTCGCCTGTCATGGTGTCAACGCTGCTGTCTTCAACACCAGGTGTTGAAACATCACATCTCTATGGAAACAGTCGCCACACACACACACTACCCCCTCCCCCCTCCTTAAACTGCCCCCCTCCTCGTCCCCTGGCACAAGTGCTCCCCCTACAGGTGTGGGAGGAGAATGCACAATCAATGCAATAGTCAAGAACTCAGTTATGTAATTTGAACTTTATTTTTTACATATTTTACATATATATTTTTTCTCTCTACGTGCATTTAATTTATTTTTAAACATTGTAGACATTCCACAATGTGGCATATTTATTTATTTTATTGTCTATGCTTAAAGAACTTGCCCTCTGGTGTTTTCATATCTTAAATGGCCTTTTATTTGCATTCCTGTCATTTTATTTTATTTGAACATTTAGTATTTTTGAGTTGGTGGACAGGTGCACTGAAGCTGTTGATGTAAAAGGAATAAAACAAGGTTTACTTAAATGAAAATTGCAGAAAGAGCGTTGAATGTTATTTAAGTAGGATTAGTGTTGGAAAACATGTCTATTTAAATGTTTCATAGAGAAACGTGAGGCTTAGGAATCTGCTACCTGTCTCTTCTGCCCCCCCCCCCTCATCTCTCTCCCCCCCCCCTCATCTCTCTCCCCCCCATCTCTCTCTTCCCCCCCATCTCTCCCCCCCCCCTCCCCCGCTCTCTTCTCGTCCGTCTGTCTAGTTCGCAGTGACGGGTGACTGTACATCTGTGGTGGGGATATTTTTTTTATAAGCAATAAAATATCTTTTTTGTACACAAAACAGAGGGTTGTGTCCTTGGTATTCGTAAACACGCACACGCGTACATCAACCCATAACAGACTTTCATATTATGGATTAAAAAATCCCCCAAAAACATCTCACTTCTCCGAGAAGGGTCCAACTGCTCCATCAACTCCATCAAGGGTTCTAATCATCAACGTTTCAAGATATAAAACCTTCCGAGTCTTCTAACTCCCGAATTACGAAAAGTAAACAACCACAACACAGCCTCCTGTCCTGTCGATCAGCGACAATCTGATCGCCGTTTTTTCTTCTCTCGTCTCAAGACGGGGCATCTGCCGACTGCCGCCGCCACCGGGGGTAAGGTATTTTGTTTCTGTCGCTGGAGGTCTTTCACATGGAGATGAGCTACTTGTCTTAACCCTTGTGCTGCCTTCGGGTCACATGACCCAAAGGTTCATAACGAACCATCGTTGTGTTTACCCAATTTTACCCAATACAAAAACAAATAAAAATAATTTTCTTTTAACCTTTGCAATGTGGGGGGTCTGAGACAGCCCATCAGTTAAAAGAAAATGCTTCACTTTGTTTTTGTATGAGGTAAATTTGTCGCAATACGACGGTGGGTCACAATGACTGATGGGTCGGAATGACCCGAAGATAACACAAGGGTTAAAGAGGCCTTCTGTTGTGGCCAGGCTCTAGATATCTCACTCACACCACAAAACCCCCATTAAGGCTGAGAGGCCCATGTCACACTGCGTCTGTAGCTTGTGTATCATTAAGATCAAATAATCCTTTATTTGTCCCGAAGTGGGGAAATTGCCGAAATTGCACTAGCTTAGCTTGCGTAGCTTGAAAGTCATAGGCTACAATACATTAGCGTAGTTCGCGTAGCTTGTAGATCAGGCTTGTACATTAGCGTAGCTAGCGTTTTTCAGAATCAGAATCAGCTTTATTCTCCAAGTTACTATGGCAGGAACTTGCATACGGTAAACAGGTAGCGTAGTTTGGTTCCCGTGTGCATTATCTCAGTTAGCGTAAAATAGTAAATTCCCACTGAATGATTAGCGTAAGAAAATTGTATAATCAGAAATTAGTCTCCTCCACCCTCCCCCAGCCTCCTCCCCCCCTCACCTCCTTACGATGATGAAAGGAAGTCTTCCCAGATGGATCTAAAGAAGGAAGGATGAAAGGGAGGAAAGAGAAGGAGAACTACGTCATATCTTACAGGTTGGTTGAGGAGTTTATCTGATTTATGATTTTATTATATCTATCAGTGTGGAGGTTGCAGGTTTCGTTTGACCTTATTCTAACTCAACACGAGACATGTCAGACCCGGTACTGTCAGACCCGGTACTGTTACACCCGTAAAGAGAATCATGTCCAGTCTGACAGAAGAGCTGTACGTGCTGAAGAGATGTGTGGGCAGGTGGGCCAGTCAGCACGGGAGGATGAGCAGAAGTAACACAGAGAGAGAGACAGAGAGAGAGAAAGAGAGCGAGAGAGGGGTAGTGTGGGAGAAGGGGGGGGGGGAGGAGGGGTGGTTGGCGTGGCGACATGCAGAGACGTAGTTGAGGCTGTGAGACGAGGAGGCGCCAGATGGCACAGATGGAGAGGTGGGCGGCACGCTGGGGGGTGCAGCCACGGCGATGGTTGGTGTGTGGGGGGACACTAGGGGTATTGGGGGGGTGTGAAGGTTAGGGGTGAGGAGAGGGAGACCCTCTGGGAAGGGTGGTGGATCACCTCTGGAGGAAGAATCCTCCCTCCCCCTCTCCCCCCTCTCTCTCTCTCTCTCTCTCTCTCTCTCTCTCTCTCTCTCTCTCTCTCTCTCTCTCTCTCTCTCTCTCTCTCTCTCTCTCTCCCTCCCTCTCTCTTCCATGACCCCCTGCTAACACAACAGTGGACCTCAGGTGTTCCAGGAGACACAAGCAACACTTTAATAACAACCCTCACAGCTGGATGCACTGTGTGTGTGTGTGTGTGTGTGTAGGTGGGTTGGTGGGGTGTGAGTCGTGCGTGTTTGACTGACTGGTAGAACTGTAGAGGCAGGGCTCGAGTAGAACAGTAGAGGCAGGACAGGGTACTATAGGCAGGGCTCGAGTAAAACAGTAGAGGCAGGACAGGGTACTAGAGGCAGGGCTCCAATATAACAGTAGAGGCAGGACAGGGTACTAGAGACAGGGCTCCAGTAGAGGCAGGACAGGGTACTGGAGGCAGGGCTCCAATATAACAGTAGAGGCAGGACAGGGTACTAGAGGCAGGGCTCCAGTAAAGGCAGGACAGGGTACTAGAGGCAGGGCTCCAGTAGAGGCAGGACACAGTGTTCTGCAGATCCCTGAGGTGTTTCCAGGAACAGTCTGTTTACATCAGCCCCAGAGCCCATCAGCCCATCAGAGATGCAGGGATAGAAAAGGACGGAGGTTATTTAGACCTGATGTCCACTAAAAGCTTGATGCTGCCAGTCCCTGGAACACAGTGTGCCTGACAGACTGAGATGAAGCCATGTTAGGTCAGGAGGTTCTCTGAAGGAGAGGGGGGAGGAGAGGGGAGGAGAGGGGAGGAGAGGAGAGGAGGGGAGGAGAGGAGGAGAGGAGAGAGGGGAGGAGAGGAGAGAGGGGAGGAGGGGAGGAGAGAGGGGGGAGGAGAGGAGGGGAGGGGAGGGGAGGAGAGATGGGGAGGAGGAGGGGAGGGGGGGAGGGAGGGGAGGAGAGGACAGGAGGGGAGGAGAGAGGGGGAGGAGAGGGAGAAATGGGAAATACTCTTCTATAGCTCAGCAGCTAGACTATTATACCTCTCCTCCCCTCCTGAAGTTCAGTGTGTGTGTGTGTGTGTGTGTGTGTGTGTTCTGATACTGTTGACGGGGTGAGAGAGATGGAGGGAGATGGGGAAAGAGAGAGAGGCTCAGTGTGCCTGGCAAGTAAGGAAGAGGTTTGGTAACTAAGGAACAAGTTTGGTAACTAAGGAACAAGTTTGGTAACTAAGGAGCGGTGCTATTGGGAATCTCAGCGAGATTACCCAGAAGGCTTTGGGGTTCATCGAGAGTGCAGGGCTCAAATCTGGTTCGGGGGTGGGGGGGTGTAAAGATGTCTATCTACCTCCCTGTCCTCTCTCCCTCTCTCCTTCTCTCTCTCCCTCCCTGTCCTCCCTCCCTCTCTCTCTTTCTCCTTTCTCACTTATCTGCCATTTCAGGAGTTTTCTCTACTTTCTTACATAACCACTGTTCTGACCAGGCCTGCTGGTACTGCCTGGCTGACTAGATGCTTGCGTGCATCTGTGTGAAGGTCTTCTATGGTGTGTGTGTGTGTGTGTGTGTGTGTGTGTGTGTGTAGCAGCAGGGATGGTGGGTGGTTCACACCATTCATGCCTACGCATCAGATCAAATGCGCCTGTCGCCATGGCAGCCTCACTGCTTAATCAACTCAGCCAGGAACTGAGTCTTGGCTGGAGACACACACGCACGCACGCACACACCAGCACACACACACACACAGAAACACGCAGACAGACAGACACACACACACATACACACACACAGAGACTGTGCCATTGATGATATAACTGTATCAAGCTGTTGATTCATTCAGACAGTGAGTCCATTCAGACATGTCTCAGTGATGAACAGCCCTGTTCCCTGACCCAGAGAACACAGGAGAGGGGGGGGAGAGGGAGGGAGAGAAGGAGACACAGATTAAATGTATCTCCTCATGACCTTAGCTTAACTGTTTCTCTCTCTCACACACACACACACACACACACACACACACACACACACACACACACGTGTGTGTGTGTGTATGTGTGTAACATGCATACATGTGTGTGTCTGTACGTGTGTGGTGGTGTTGACACCTCTGTTGTTTCTTCACAGAGATGGCAGACAGACAGGACAGACAGACAGGACAGACAGACAGACGGACAGACAGACAGACAGGACACAGACAGGCAAGACAGGCAGGACAGACAGACAAACAGGTCAGAGAGTTTGATGTTCTCTGCTTCTCTTTCATCTGAGCACCTGTGTGTGTGTGTGTGTGTGTGTACGTGTGTACCTTCTCTCTGATCTTACACACTTCAAGAATGAGGTATGACAGACTTTGATCTCTCAGAAGGCTTCCTCTAACCTTTTCCTAAATCACATGCGGTCTGGTAATCCTTCCTGGTTTGCTGATTAGAAACTGTAAACATTGCAGGGATTGGCTGCAGGTGATGGGACTACTTCACCTGGCCTTTCTCGCTCATCTCTGCATCAAGCTGGCTGGGGGCCTACTGTCTGCTGCTCAGACAATGAGGCCATGTGTGTGTGTGTGTGAGAGATTTGATGCCTGGTCTGAGAGAGACAGGACTCTGGTGATGATGGAATCTCTTACAGCATGCTGTGACACGAACACATAGTTCCCAGCTGCTGTGTGTGTGTGTCAGCTAGGTGTTGATTATGAGGTCTTCATTCTGTTTCCAGCCTCTATGCTGCTGAGGTCATACACAGACACACACAGACACTCGCATGCACAGACACACACACACAGACACACGCATGCATACACAGACACACACGTAACCTCTTTCTGCAGAAGGAAGATCTACTGTAGCAGCTAATGAGAAACACACACAGACAGCGGTCCTGTCCGGTGTGTGTGTGATGTCGGGAGACCTCCAGGCTGGTATGAATGTGCTGACTCACATGGAGAAGCTTCATCATTCAAACACAACAATCTGTCAAGGGTGGTATCAATATGGCTGCTCCTGTTTTATAGACCCTGCATGTTCCTGCGTTCTGAAGCTTGGTGTGACATCACTCTCGTAGACCCTGGGGTAACACAGCGCGGGACACAGAGGTGTGTGTGCGGGGGGGGGGGGGGGGGGGGTGGTAGTCTTGACGACCTAGACAGAGATGAGTGGAGGGAGGAGGGAGACTGTTATTATCGGGGGAGAGCAGAGCTAGTCTAGACAGGTTCAGACTGGCTTCACACCTTCTCTCCCTCTCCCTCTTCTCCCTCCTCCTCTCCTCCCTCCCCCTCTCCACTCCATCTCTTTAGAAGACCTGCTCAAGCAGGATTCAAAACAGCTGAAGACACACACGCTCACAGATACACACACACAGCTGACTTCATCCCTGAGGAACTCTGCCAGCGTGATTACAGTCAGAGGCAGGTTACTGGAACAGGCAGGAACCGGGAGACAGAGATTCCTCCCTCCTTTTCACTCTTTCCCCTCCCCCATCTTCTTCCTTCTCTACTCTATCTCACAGACACCCTCCTCCTAGGTGGATGAAAGGTAGGTTTTCCTCAGGAAAGTGTGTTTGATGAGAACAGGGGGTTGTTCCATCAACGTAGATTAAGGAAAAGCTTCAGCGACAGTTCTGTTCCATTAAAAAGGCTTATTCTAGTTCTAGCTAAGTAACCAAGGTAACTTATACTTCTGAACTAGCTTGTTCCGTGTCAGGCTAAAAGTCAAGCTAAATTAAGATGTGTTGCTAATCATTTCAAACAGGCGGAAACAGAATGTCAAAGGAGAGTTCCGTCGAGTGAATTTCAGCCCGCAAAGCATTTTTGCACGCAAAGCATGGGGCCGCAAAGGCCCCAAGTTGTGCAGTAGCTGCCCTTTAAATTTTTCCGCCCCTGCCCTTCAAACAGCCAGTGTGCCACTGTCCAAGCCCCTGCCCTTCAAACAGCCAGTGTGCCACTGTCCAAGCCCCTGCCCTTCAAACAGCCAGTGTGCCACTGTCCAAGCCCCTGCCCTTCAAACAGCCAGTGTGCCACTGTCCAAGCCCCTGCCCTTCAAACAGCCAGTGTGCCACTGTCCAAGCCCCTGCCCTTCAAACAGCCAGTGTGCCACTGTCCAAGCCCCTGCCCTTCAAACAGCCAGTGTGCCACTGTCCAAGCCCCTGCCCTTCAAACAGCCAGTGTGCCACTGTCCAAGCCCCTGCCCTTCAAACAGCCAGTGTGCCACTGTCCAAGCCCCTGCCCTTCAAACAGCCAGTGTGCCACTCTCCAAGCCCCTGCCCTTCAAACAGCCAGTGTGCCACTGTCCAAGCCCCTGCCCTTCAAACAGCCAGTGTGCCACTGTCCAAGCCCCTGCCCTTCAAACAGCCAGTGTGCCACTCTCCAAGCCCCTGCCCTTCAAACAGCCAGTGTGCCACTGTCCAAGCCCCTGCCCTTCAAACAGCCAGTGTGCCACTGTCCAAGCCCCTGCCCTTCAAACAGCCAGTGTGCCACTGTCCAAGCCCCTGCCCTTCAAACAGCCAGTGTGCCACTGTCCAAGCCCCTGCCCTTCAAACAGCCAGTGTGCCACTGTCCAAGCCCCTGCTGGACCTGTGGAGGCAGACTATGTAAATTGGAAATCTTTCCAAATTTAGGTTATGGGGAAGCTGTCCATACACTGTCAGTCAGAATAGTAATAATTGGTTTATTTCCCTTTTATTTTAAAGGTCAGCATTTAGCCTATAGTTAAGAAATGTGGCAGTTTACCCAAGCGAGGCTTTTTCGTGTAAACGTGGCTTTCGTTAGCGACGTTGATGGAACACCCCCCTGGTTTCATAAATGCATCCAGTCGCGACGGCTCATGGTCTGTTTTGTGTGATTACAGCACCACTGTGTGGTCAACAATGGGCACTGCAGCTGTGAGAAAGAAACTTGGTATAAACTGCCCCCTAGAGGCCTTATTACATACAGAAGAACTATAATTCTGATGATAAAAATCAAACATCTAAACAAACCCTTCCCTTCCAATTTTATTGAATCATTTCTTGAAAGTTTTTTTAATTTTTAAAACCAGACATCATAATCAAAACATAGGAGAAATAATCATGACAAAGGCCAGCAATGATTGAATAAACTAATAGTTATGTTTCTTGAACATGAAAATGTCTCCAGGTCTTTCTCAGCCTCAGTGAGTCGTCTGTGTTGCGCTCCAAGTCCTTCCTCAGGGAGGAGTGTACAGTACGGGGAAGTTAGAGCGGTTGGTTCATGAGGAGAGGGCTCAGACTTCCTGCTGTGGTTTGTCAACCAATAGTAACTCCCTAAAGTTCCTTTCTGGTTTGCTCCCATTGGTCCCGTCAGGGTCAAAGGTCCTCGTGTCCCTCTGGGTGATTGGCGGTCTCACTTGCTGGCTCCTCCTCCTCCTCCCCCTCTTCAACTTTTGAGGTAGAAAAGTAAAGAATACTTTTAGTCCACATACATACTGCCTCCTATAACCCTACTGCACAATTCAGGTAACAAGTAACAAATAGTACGAGCTCTTGATCCACAGTCAAATGCTCTCCCACTGAGCTATACCCATCAACTAAGGTAGCCAAACACGTACCATGGCGACCTGGCTATGCTAGTCGGTGTAGATAGCTAGCTATCTACAGTATATAGAGTATGTATACAGAGTATACAGAGTATACAGAGTATGGGGTAGCTAGCTAACAGAGAATGAGGTAGCAAGCTAACAGAATGGGGTCGCTAGCTACCGGGTTCTGGTGTTTTGACGCAGGCTCCTTCCTGTTCCTGGAAGCCCTCTGGGCAGTGGCAGGAGTAGCTCCCCCTGGTGTTCACACACCGCCGCTCCTCCGGACACACGGCCTCCAGCTGGGAACACTCGTCCATGTCTGTTTAGTTAGAGGACAGAGGATAGTCTCACCTGTACAGGTGTATTTAGGTAGAGGATAGTCTCACCTGTACAGGTGTATTTAGGTAGAGGATAGTCTCACCTGTACAGGTCTCTTTAGGTAGAGGATAGTCTCACCTGTACAGGTCTCTTTAGGTAGAGGATAGTCTCACCTGTACAGGTCTCTTTAGGTAGAGGATAGTCTCACCTGTACAGGTCTCTTTAGGTAGAGGATAGTCTCACCTGTACAGGTCTATTTAGGTAGAGGATAGTCTCACCTGTACAGGTGTCTTTAGGTAGAGGATAGTCTCACCTGTACAGGTGCCCTCTGTGTCTTGGTACCCGCTGGCACAAGCCTTGCACTTATCAGGACCCTCTCCTGTACACCCGGAGCATACCTGGTCACAGGCTGACACACACACACACACACACACACGGTCAAAAGAACAGCAGTGGTATTAAACTGTTGATGTGAATGCAGCAGTTTACACACACTCATGCCTAGGAGTAACACTGTGAGCAGGCCAGTGTTTAACAGTAGCCAGTAGAGGCAGCGCCAGTAGAGGCAGCTCCAGTAGAGGCAGCTCCAGTAGAGGCAGCGCCAGTAGAGGCAGCTCCAGTAGAGGCAGCTCCAGTAGAGGCAGCTCCAGTAGAGGCAGTAGAGGCAGCTCCAGTAGAGGCAGCTTCAGTCTCACCTCTGCAGGAGTACGATCCGTCTGAGTTCAGGCAGTGCTGCTCTTCCTGGCAGGGGGCGGAGTCTGTAGAACACTCGTCCACATCTGAGGGTCACATGATGTCACAACAAGAACTCAGACCACGAACGCCCAACCAATCAGTGAAGAGTCGAAAGCTGGCGTCATTGGCTGGCTCACCAATGCAGGCGCCCTGGTCGTCCTCCTCCCAGCCTGCCTTGCACTCGTCACAGTCGTCGTTGGTCGGGCCGGAGCAGATCTTACAGGAACCATGACAACCTGGGAGGGAACGCATCATCATCTTCATCACCACCATCATCATCATCTTCATCACCACCATCATCATGAAACTCAACCATGTTGAATGTCAAGAAGACCACATCTAAACCAGAACTATGTTCCAACCCTACCTGTACACAGAGAGAAAGTGTCGTTGCGAAGCTCTTCGAAGAACCCGTCCACGCAGTCCAGACAGAACTCTCCCTGGTAACCGTGGTTACAGCTGCACTTGCCCTTGCCCCCTCGGGTCCCGTCGCCATCACACGCCCCGTTGCCATGGCAAGGCCTCTCAGAACCACCAACGCACGCTGCCGACACAGGAAGCAACAGACATGAGGGCCAGAGAGGAGGGTGGGGGTGGAGAGAGATAGAGGGGGGAGATGCAGAGGGAGGGGGGAGGCAGAGGGGGGAGGCAGAGGGAGGGGGGAGGCAGAGGGAGGGGGGAGGCAGAGGGGGGAGGCAGAGGGAGGGGGGAGGCAGAGGGAGGGGGGAGGCAGAGGGAGGGGGGAGGCAGAGGGAGGGGCACCAGTGTAGTTTGAGGGTTTGATGGTTTGTTTACCGTTGCAGTCTGGACCAAACGTTCCTTTTGGGCAGCAGACTGTGATGGTGTCAACGCAGAACCACTTAAACAGGTCAGGATGCTTGGCTTTCCTGTGTCCAGCGAGAAGAGATCACACACACCTTAGCTGTGAAAAAGCTATGTGCTGGATTGAATAATAGGTGGATGGATGGGTGGATGGATGGAGGAAAGAGTGAAAACTTCACCTCTTGAACCACCAGGTCTCAAAGTGTTCCTCGTGCTGCTCTACCATGTGGTTGCATTCAAAGCTGCTGCTGTCACACACAGACTCCAGGATCTCCACCAGGCGGATCTCACTAGAGAGGGAGGGAGGGGGGGAGGGGGGGAGGGGGGGGAAATAATTAAAAGGGGAGAGAGATCGAAGTCTAAAAGGTGGGTTCTTTGTGACATTTGCACAAGGTCATCATGACACCAAACAGCAGCACATGCGATTCTTGACTTCACTGAATGACCCTTAAGATGGGCATGCCATCACTGGTCGGTGTGTAGGCATGTGCTGAATACCAAACGGTTAGATTAGGATGCGAGTGTATGGAAAGGGGAGTGTTTGGGAGCCGAACCGGACCGGTTGAGAGCGTCTCACCTGGTCTCATATTTAGACAACTTCCTCTCCTCCCAGGCCGTGTTACCTCCGCCGAAGTTCTGCTTCGCTGTCCGTTCAAACCCCTGGTCAAACGGGCGGGCAGAAAACCGTGACACATTTCCCGTTACACCATACGTGATGTTACGAGGTTATTATATCAAATGCAGTTAAGGTAGTATAATGTTGCACGAAGCACAGCATTGCAGGTTCTCATTCAAAAAGCGTGAATATAGTCACTCTGGTAGTGACCTACGGAAATACATACCTTGTTGAAGTTCTCGGTTATCTGTTTACAGGTTGAACAGAGGCTTTTTACATCTTTAGCTACAGTGCATTGTGACAGTAAAATAAAAGTTATGCAAGAAAATAGCCGCCCTTTCGAACCGGTGAAAAGCATGTTGGCCATTCTCAGCTTGCTAGCTAACAGTAACACAGCTGCAACCGAAGTATCATATCAAGAATAACGCCAGATGTAGCCACCAACAGCGACCCGACTCACTATCCTCTCTTTACTTTAACTACAAAACTGTTGGTGTAAAATTCAGTTAGAAATTATCATTCTGAGTCCACATTGACAACGCAAAGCAGACGAGTATGTTCATATTTACATGCCGGTTATTTTTACTACCAAAAAAAAAATGATTTGGATTTCCGCGTCAGCTTCCTATTACAATTGTGGCCTATTACCATTCGCTATCATGACCCATCAATTAGATTAACGACCAATAGTATCCCGCCACGTGCGGGACAAACGTCTTTCTTTCCCCACGTGTAAAATTGAGAGAGCGTAACGAAATAGAGTTTTTCCCCCGAAAAGAAATTAACGTATGAATGCATGTACACTTTTGGAACTGTACCCGTATCAAATAACCTTATTTATTTAAATTTTCAAACTGCCTATATGTCACTGCTTTTAGTTCCGTAATAACCGGAAGTTGTTGGTATTCTGACAGGTCCTGTCATGGCTGAAAAGAGGCATGTTTCTGGCATTCCTTTGCTGTTATTGTTCATTTCTACCATATTCCTGCATTTATTTATTTGCCCATTCACAAAAGTCGAAGAGAGTTTCAACTTACAAGCAGTCCATGATATCCTTTATCACAGATTCGATTTTGAAAAGGTAAGGATATGAAATCTCGCTGTAAACAAAGCTAACTTGCTAGGCCGTTTAGATCTGGCACAGAGGCAATGAATGACACCAACACCCAACTGCCAGTCGACCTAAACTCCTAAACTCTAAGCGATGTGTTTCTTTTTCTGCTTCTCAGTATGACCACCATGAGTTTCCCGGAGTGGTTCCGAGAACTTTTCTCGGACCGCTGTTTCTGTCAGCGCTCTGCTCGCCGTTGATTTACGTCCTCTCTCTGCTCGATGCACCGAAGTTCACCACACAATTCATAGGTAGAGTTCACATCTGTTACCTACGACGGCTAGTCAGTCGATGCGCCAGTCTTAGTCCTATTATTATCTGATTATTATGACAGGACAAAATGTACACGTTGGAGTGATCCTGGAATGGGGATATCTATCAACAATTCTGAAGTAGCTGTTATCTACTGTACTACAGGCCCAGATATCAGTCGATAATACACATGAAGCCCGTTCTCCATGTCAACTCTGAGGTTATTGTTGCTAAATATTGAAGATATTGGCGCATTTGTAGTATCCTGTTTTCTACATTTACTATTCATACCTTGCTTTGAATAAAAGTGTATGCTAAATGAATAACATGCTAAATGTAAATATTTGTGTTTCCCAGTCCGGGGGTGTTTGGGGTTGTGTGTGGTGGGGGCGCTATGGCGACTGCAGCGGGAGGTGAGGAAGCAGTTTGGTTCCACGGTGGCGGGTCTGTTCTGCCTGATCTGCTGCTCCCAGTTCCACCTCATGTTCTACAGCAGCAGAACGCTCCCCAACGTGTTCGCTCTGCCTCTAGGTAAGACACACAACACACGGCATTAACATGACTCGCTCTGCCCATACGTAAGATACACAACACACGGCATTAACATGACGAACATATCGCATAGGACTATTTTTTTGCATGGAGACGTAAGTCAAAAGACCTCAGACCTGAATCATTCACTGACTCAACCAGAATCTGGAGAAAGCAGCTTTCTCTCGTACAGATCCAGCGATTGATTCATTGCGTTTGATTGATGAATTGACAGAGTGATTAATGGGTGGGATCAGTCAAGTAAAGCTGGTCCTCCTCTCCTGAACAGTCCAGTAAAGCTGGTCTTCCTCTTCTGAACAGTGCTGCTGGCGTTTTCCTGCTGGATGAGTCAGCGTCTGGGCTGGTTCATCGGCCTGTCTGGCGTGGTCATCATCGTGTTCCGCTCTGAGCTCTGCCTCCTCCTGGGGCTCATGCTGATGATGTCACTGCTGAGCAGGAAGCTGAGCTTGGTGCAGCTGTTCTGCCTCGCCGTTCCTGCTGGCCTGCTGTCGCTGGGTGGGCGTTGCCTAGAGACACACCGTGACGACACGTTACTACACAGCTGTTGTTGCGTCATACTGCTTTAGAGTTTCACCCAGTTCACCTTTCACAATTGATACAGTGGACCCACATATAGATACACTTACTGTGTACACCCAGGAAGAGCTATGACTCATGACTAATGTTGTGCTCTCTGTGTGTATATATGTGTGTGTGTGTGGTGTATCCCAGCGGTGAGCGTGGCTGTAGACTCGTTCTTCTGGAGGAGACTGCTGTGGCCTGAAGGTCAGGTGCTCTGGTACAACACCGTCCTCAACAAGAGCTCCAACTGGGGAATATCCTTCATGTACCTTCCACACACACCAGGTCACACACACACCTGGACACACACCTCGTCACACACACCTGGACACAACACACATGATCAACCCTACCCCCGCGTCCTGTGTGACCCTTGACCCTCTTCCCCAGTAAACCTCTCCCTTCCTGTGGTACTTCTACTCTGCGGTGCCCCGGGCGCTGGGCAGCTCTGTGCTGCTGCTGCCCCTGGGGCTGCAGGACAGGCGGGCGGGGGTGCTGGCTCTGCCCGCACTGGGCTTCCTGTTGCTCTACTCCCTGCTGCCCCACAAGGAGCTGCGCTTCATCATCTACAGCTTCCCCCTGCTCAACATTCTGGCTGCCAGGGGGGGCTCCTATATGTGGGTGCTGCTGCCACCGGGCTGGACGAGTGTGTGTGTGTGTGTGTGTGAGTGTGGGGGGGGGAGAGGGGTGTAGGTGTGTGTGTGTGTGTGTGTGTGTGGGGGGGGGAGGGGTGTAGGTGTGTGTGTGTGTGTGGGGGGGGGGGGAGGGGTGTAGGTGTGTGTGTGTGTGTGTGTGTGGGGGGGGGGGAGGGGTGTAGGTGTGTGTGTGTGTGTGTGTGGGGGGGGAGGGGTGTAGGTGTGTGTGTGTGTGTGTGTGGGGGGGAGGGGTGTAGGTGTGTGTGTGTGTGTGTGTGGGGGGGAGGGGTGTAGGTGGGTGTGTGTGTGTGTGTGTGGGGGGGGGGGAGGGGTGTAGGTGTGTGTGTGTGTGGGGGGGGGGGAGGGGTGTAGGTGGGTGTGTGTCTAAGCGGGTGTAGGTGTGTGTGTCTGTATGGCTGTAGGTGTTTGGGTGTGTGTGGAAGGCATGTTGCTCTGAGAGAAACATTGTGTTGTTATGTCTAAATATGCTGTAGATCAGGAGCTGACAGGTTCAAATCCCCCCGTATAATGTGCTGAATTAAGACATGCTCGTTGTTCATCCCTCTGCAGCTTGAACAACTACCACAAGTCATGGGTGTTCAAGCTGGGCTCTGGCGTGGTGGTGGGCCACCTGCTGGTCAACGTGCTGTACTCTGGCGTGTCCCTGTACGCCTCGCGCCACAACTACCCTGGAGGCCACGCCCTGCAGGAGATGCACGCCATGCTGCCCGCTGGCACAGGTGGGAGCGAGGCTCAGGGGTTAGAGCATTACATGATTGACTTTAGATCATGAGGTTGCAGGTTCAAATCCTTCCTGTGTGTGTTGTTTTCGAGGAAATGTCTGTCAGATTAATACATTGTTATTGTTATTATGGTAGACATGCAATACTTCACCTAGAGATAGTCTGTAGAAACACGGTACAGTGCAAATACATACTAGAGATATACACTGAATACATGATTAGACACAACATGCATACCAATGCACAAACAAGGTTTATTATTCCTGTTCATAACTATTACAGCTGTTGTAGGTATTATGGTCTACTTCCTACCCCCCCCCCCCCCCCCCCCACTGTCTAGATGTTGTGGTCCATGTTGATTCCTACGCAGCTGAGACCGGAATCTCACGCTTCCTGGAACAGAACCCCAACTGGAGGTAAGCGTGTTCTAGAATGGAACCCCCGAGCCTGGTGTTCTAAAGCTATTGTCTGTCGCATTCAACTCATTCCGAATGTTACTTCCTATTTTCCTCTGAGGTATGACAAGAGAGAGGACTTAATGCCGGGCCACCCTGACGTGAGGTCGTACACCCATCTGCTGATGGAGGTGAACAGCACTAAGATGGCCCAGCTCAGAGACACTCACAGAGCAGTGTCCTACACCCAGGGCTACAGCAGAACACAGCTCTCGCTCCTCCAGTTCCCTCCTGTCAGCATAGTGCTGGAGAACAAAGTCGTCTTAATGGAGAGGATACAGAACCCTGGGAGAACCGGATGATGTGTCCGTGAGGATTGTGGGTTTGTGTTTTTTTTGGGGGGGTATTTGTAGTTTTTTGTATGGTGACCAAAAGCGTAGCTGACCTAGTTGTAGGAGTCATGCGTGGGTGTGGATCTTCAAGGTGGTCTCACCTGTTTTCTCTCTCTCCCCGTCAGTAAAACACAAGGAACTAGTCTTACAGGTTCACATGTGGTCTCTGTTCTCACCCTGTCAGCCATGTGCAAACCAGGACCAAATCTGTGTTTCACGTTCTCCAGCTCGACGTCTGCAAGCAGCGCACACTGCTACACACCTGCAGCCCCAGGTGGGATCGTCTTTATGTTGATAGATGTCAAGAACATCATAATTAAAGGCAGAGTTTCATGATGGCATGTTTCATGTATTGATTTCATACAGGGGGGCTTTGAAGGATTTAACCACAGCTGTACCTGTCCTCTGAAGGCGTCTCAAGCACAAAACAGGAACCGTGTGCTGGTAGTGGGGTTTAACCACACGAAGCCTTCCTGTAGAACTGACCGACACTGTTCTGTTGGTCTGAAACAGACACCTGCCCTCCCCCCTCTCTCACACACACCCTCTCACACACACACACCCTCCCCCCTCTCTCACACACACACACACACCCTCCCCCCCTCTCACACACACACACACCCTCCCCCCTCTCACACACACACACACACCCTCCCCCCTCTCACACACCCTCCCCCCCTCACACACACACACACCCTCTTCTCCCACCTTCCCTTCTAGCATGCAGCACTTTTTTTAAAGACAAAATTAACAAATATACTTTAGGAAAACCTTTATTTACAAATGACCACCAGATTTGCCTGGCTCCATTCACAATGCTTACACATGTATCAAATTAAGCTCAGAATCATTATTTATAAAAATGTACAGTACAATATTTCAACTTGACAAAAAACCCATAATTTAATCCCTTGGTAATAAACTTAAAATTGTGCTTCAGAGACAACTTGTATATTTCAAACAAAACGGCTTGTTGCGAAAATACAGCAATATCTTACATAGTCTTTTAAGAGAAAATTCAGCAAGTAAAAAAAACAACAAAACTATTTCTATATTGACAGTACCATGAGCCACATGTTCACGAGAGAATTAAATAACAATAAACTTAAAACATCTTTCAATCACAGCATTTGTATTTTGCGCCATGTTTTCACTTAGAAAACACCACAGAATTCCATTTCTATTTTAAGCCATTGTGTAATCAGAAGGACTTATGACATGATTTGCGCATCGTAAAAAATATTTACAGCATTTTGACCTGAAGTAGTTTGTATAAGGCACAAGGAGAGAGACGCACAAACGTAGACATAAAAAAAAAAATGTACAGCAACAAATATCAACAAACCCTACAGCTAAACAACCCCTCCCTCCCTGAAGAACTGAGTCTGACAAGTAGCTCAGTGTTTGGACAGTAGTACACACAAATGCAGTTCAGCTAAAAACAAAAGTTCAAATCCTTGTTTGTGTCGGATGAACCCAGCAGTGTTTACATTTTGTTCTCTTTTGTGTAAAAAAAAAGAAAGAAAAAGGGCCGCATTCAACAGTTTTCTGTCATTTGGTCCTTGACATTTTTAAGTAACGGCTCTTTATCAGTACTGAAAATAAATCAAAGGGAGGTTGACCTTGAGAAAGAGGAGGCCCTCCATGTTGTCTAGCAACGGCCTGGGCTGGTTCAGGGCACAGTTCACGGTGGCAGTGCTGAACAGGGTCTCTGCCGGGACGATGCTGGGCGGGCAGCCCACATAGCGCACGGCCACTTTGGCAAGATCCGGCCACTGGAACTTTTTAAGGTTCCAGTAGTCGAGGGGGTCACAGCTTTGATCCAGTATGTCCTCTTCCAGATACTCCAGGACGGCCAGCTCCGAGGACTTGGGCCTCTCCTCTTGCTTAATCTTGTGCCTGATGTCTTTCATGAGAGACCAGAGGTTGTCCTTGTTTGAAGGGGAGCTGTCGGGCGAAGTACGGCCTTCGCCGCAGCCGTTGGACAACGTCTTGGTTCCGGTCGAGGTAGAAAGGGACACCTCAAGCTCTCTGATTAGCTCTTGTTTGCATTGCTCCGCCTCTTCCTCTGTGAACAAGGAAGTCTTGTAGCGGGGATCCAGCATGGTGGCCCAGGTGTATCGTGGGTCTTGTAATGTCGAGGACATCCTGCTGACCATGGAGTCCTTCAGGGACTTCAGCATGTTGTCGATGCCCATCGTTTCGTCGAAAAGCATGTCTATCTTCCTGTTGAGGATGTGGATCAGTGGTATGACTTGTCCCAGCGTGGCCGTACGGCTGCACATCTCACTGCAGGCCACATCGAAGGGTTTCAAAGCGTTGCAGACGGACTGCATTACCTCCCACTGGTCGCAGCTGATCATTTCCCTGAAATTGCACTCGATCGACATCTCGTCGATGACCTTCTTCTGCTCCACTAGGCGTTCCAGCATGAGGAAGGAGGTCCTCCACTTGGACGGTACGTCCTGGACCAGCTGGTTCTCCGGGAGCTGGTAGACCCGCTGCAGCTGGGACAGCTTCTCCTTGGCTTTGGCCGAGCGCTGCACGCGCTCGCAGATCTTCCGCGCGATGCTCAGCAGGTTCTGAACCATCCTCTGGCTCTTTATGGCTTCGTTCACGATGAGGTCCACGGTGTGGCCGAAACACTGCAGGGTCTCATGCTCCGCGTCCTCCAGGACGATGCGGACGGCGGCGTCGTCAGTCACCGTGAATCCTTTCTTGAGCCCCGAGGAGGTGACCCAGGTGTCCCAGAGGTACTCCAGCTGCTTCTGGATCCTCAGGGAGTCTCGGTCGCCGTCGATGAGCGAGACGCTGAGGAGAGCGGAGCAGTGGAAGTCCTGAGCCTGGGGACGGACGCTGGACTCGTAACACGCCCAGTGGGCCGTGAGAGTCAGGTACTCCCTGGTCTGGCTGCTGACCCAGACGCTGGTCGTGAAATGGACGACGCTGCCCTCCGCCTCCTTCAGGTGAGTGAGAACGACCTCCTTCACCCTCTCGTACATGTCGGGTATGGCAGTGCTGGTGAAGAAGGAGGAGGACGGCAGGGAATACTGAGGCTGGAGGTATTCCAGTAGCCGGTTCAGGCCGACGTTCTCCACCAGGGCTGATGGTTGAAGATCCAGTGCAAGCATTTCTGCAACGAGCGTGGTGATTTTTTTGGCAACCGGGTGGAACTCGTCGAACTTCTCGCCGTTTTCCTCATACGCGGGCGTGGCATCCATGAGCTCTTGTTTGACGTGAAATTCAGCAGACAGCGCATCACCTGAGTTATTTTTGTTGCTTTCAAGAACATGTTCGTGAAATCTCTGCATGTGCCTGAAGAGGCAGCTGGTGCCGAGGTTTGTCGTTTTCTTCCCTCGGCTAATTGTGCGGCTACAGTGCAAACAAACCACCTTGGTGGGATCGGAAGGGGATATGGAGAAATGGTTCCACAGTTTTGACGTCTTTTTACTGAACACTGGCAGAGCCAGTGTCTTTTTTTCACCGGCTGAGTTTCTTTTGGTCTCTTTGGGTGAGACCGCGTGGGCGCCGGCAGAGGCGTACGGATGAGAGGACGGCTCCTCTGGGGTTTTTTGGTTTTTGAGGACGTCGGGGTGACGCCTCATTAGATGCCTCATCAGGCAGCTGGTCCCGAAGTCTCCGCGTTTCCCCCTGCTGATGACGCAGGGGCAGTACCGGCACAGGGCCTTGAGCTGGTCCACCGGAGACACCATGAAGTGGTGCCACACTTCTGACTTGACACGCTTCATGATCTTTTTGTTTTGCTGGAAAACCGAACTTTGGTCCGGATTGAGGCTGGAGCCTTCGGAGAGGTCGAATGGCGATGAGGGGAGAAGGGATTCGTCCCCTTGGAGTCCTTGAAAGGACAGGTTGAGGGAAGACTCCTGCCCTGATAGGTTGAGAACATCCTCCGACTCCTCTTTCACTTCCATGTTGTCGTCAGCGTGACGGGGCACTTCGTCTGATATGGTGTCCGGCGAGGACGGGGGGAGGGGCGACTCTTTTTTAATCTCCACGGGGTCCTGTGTCTGCGTGCGGGACAGAAGCGTGGGCGGGTAGGTGTAGGGCGGAGGGATATTGGAGCCCTGTCCGTTTTCCTCGATGACAATGTCCTTGTGGGCCCTCCACATGTGTCGGATCAAGCAGCTGGTCCCCAAGTCCTTCCCGTTCTTTCCGCGGCTGAACTCGTTCATGCAGTGGATGCACACTGCTTTGGAGCTGTCTGCCGGGGACAGGTAGAAGTGTTTCCAAACGGCCGACCTCCGCCGAGAGCTGGAGCTTTTGGCTGCTGAAGGCTGGAAGGCTTCGATCGCCACGTCCATCGCCTCATCGCCGTGGCTATCGGTGTGTGGCAACGGTGAGGCCGCGGCCGAGACGTTTTTGGCGCACTGTTCTAGTTTTGGTTCGAGTTTTGGTAACGCGTCTTTGGACAACGTGTCTGAGCCCTCCGCAGAGGAGGTGGAGGGCGACGCGCGGCTCTGAGCGGGGGTCGAGTTAGCTGCCGGGAGATCTCCGTTTTTTGGTGAGTTTGAGGGAGGTAATAGAGAGGCGGCGAGGGGATTGGTCAGGTGGTTGGAGGAGGAGATGGAGTCGCCGTCCTGCAAAAGCACAGTGGGGTGAGCCCTTCTCACGTGTCTCATCAGACAGCTGGTGCTCAGGTCTTTCTCGTTTTTCCCTCGGCTGAACTCTTTCATACAGTACATACAGATTGCTTTGGTGCTGTCGCGTGGGGAGATACAAAAATGGTTCCAGGCGGGAGATTTTTTTCTGGGGTTGGCGGGGCTCCTCATGGATGAGAGGAGGCTCTGGGTAACCGCGTCCATAGCAACGTCGTACAGGGTACTCGTATACCCACTCATCAGATTACTGTAATCGTCGGTGTCTCTTGCTGCAAAGGGACCCACCGAGCTGTCGAAAGATAAGCCTTCGTCGTCTCGGACGACGTCCTCCCCTGTTCCGTTCTGCCCCCCCTCCCCCTCCTGTTCATCTGGATCCTCTTCCTTTATCTCCATCGCCGTTTTCAGGATGTGTGGGGAAGCGGCAGTGTCTGTCGCCGTGTCTGACACCGATACCTGCGGATCAACCTGAGAGGGTTCCTCGTCCGAAGGCCCAGATGGCGAGGCGGGCCCAGGTGGCAAGGGGGGCCCAGGTGGCGAGGGGGGCCCAGGTGGCGAGGGGGGCCCAGGTGGCGAGGGGGGCCCAGGTGGCGAGGGGGGACCTGTCTGTGCAGCAGGGAGTCCAGGGGGTGGTGGTTTGACCTCTGCAGGGTCCCGAGGGGTCAAGCTGTAGGATTTAAACACGTAGCCGTCCTGGCCTTCGATTTTCAGACAGGTTCCTGTCGCTTCTCTTCTCCTGCTCTCCACGCTGCCCTCTGGCTCTGGGCTCGCTTCCATGTCCTCCCCGTCGCGGGAGATGCCATCTTGGCCGTCCATCTTGGCAGACCGGGGGGTTCAGCAGGGTCGGGTGGAGGGGGACGGGGAGAACGTATGGTTTGGCTATCAAAGGCAGTTTGTCAGTGTTTTATGGGTCATGGGTGTTGCTCAGGCAAGTTCGGCCATCAGTGTTTTTATGTGTAGATCAGATGGTGCGTGCATGGCCTCCATTTAATGATGCCCTGCTGGATCCAACTTCTTGGATCTGGAGAGAGAAGGGAGGGGCAGAAAGAGAGAGAGAGTGTGAAGGGGGGAGGGGCAGAGAGAAGGGGTTCACAGTGAAAAGAGAACTTCTGAAAACTGACTGAAATTTGGCATTTTGTATTTTTTTGTAAGTCCAAGTCAAAATTATACTTGTGTTTAGTTCATTCATAAAAACATTAAACATTCACAGCATGTCTGCTTGTTATTCAGTTCAATTAGGCTGGGATAAATGGACAAACATACCACACCGAATAGCCAAAACCACTGCGACGCATTACTAGGCTACTAGCAATGTTAGTTTGAGTGTTTTCATACAAAAATACACGAGGTGAAGGAAATTTAGACAAGATTTATATCAACCAACCATTTATACCATCTTTTGTATAAAATAAAGACTTTTCCCGTAGAATAATTTATTGTAAAAATAATCCCAATAACGACTAGCTACGTTTTATAATATGACTGGGCGACATACACTGGAACTTTAAAAGGGGTCTTAATAATCAAAATAGACTTCGATTATAGTAGTCAAACTACCACGGTAACATAAACACTTATGATTGATATTGAGGGTGAATGAGGATATCTTATTGATTCGTGTAGTAGACAGGTCTACAATTACCAAAAAAGCTGACTAGTAATTAAGGTCTTTCTCTGCGTTAATACCACCGACATAGCTTTGAACTTTTCCGGGTTTGACTAGCTAGCTTTCGACAGGACAGCAAGTGGCTAGTCCACTAGCTAGCAAGCTACAACTACCTTAAATGACTACGGGTTATAAGGTTATACTGATTGGATAAGAAACAATACCGGATAATAAATGGTCGGGCTGTACAAATTCTACTGTAACCTTTCATATATTTTATAATATCAGTGGCTAGTTTCTTTCATAAAAATAGTATTGCTTGGTAGGGGCGGCAGTGACATTAGAAAGACTCCTAGCCTTTAGCTAACCCCTGACCTAGCTACGCTACTACTACTAGCGGTCTACACACAACAACAAACATGCACGTAGTTAGCTAGCTAGCTTAGCTTGCTAATCTCCTGTCAAGTGTCACATGGGAACCTAAAAACAAAATAACTGGGGAAGGCACAAACTTCACAAACCGATCCTACTCAATACTGGGACGAGGTAGAGGTGTTTTTGGCAACACACGCGTAGTGATAGTGACTGGACACGGTCAACTAGGCCACACGTACAGGACATGGCTTAGCTAACGTTAGCCAACCTGGCAGAACCCGACTCTGCCCTGGCCGGAGAACACAAGAACCACACGGAGAACCGAATCAGTCCAGCACTCACGACGACGTTGTCTCAACCAGAACCATCCGAAATCGTATTAGAGCTACATAGCATACGTACCATTTGGTCGTGGCGTGTAATCCAAAAGGTTTCGGTTACTAAACAGTTAAATATGACACATTTGATTGATCCGGAGGAGGACCAGTTCGTTGCTTTGTCTCCCGAGCAGCAGAGCTGAAGCAGCTCCACACAGCGTTGGACGGAAGGAACACGCTTTCGTGATGTCACTCGGTTTACGAGCTACAATATGGCGACAGTGTCATAAAAACAAAACAAAACACTCGTGGTTAAAAGACGATTCCTTTGATGTAAACTTTACCCTACGGACGAGGACCGTAAATCGCTGCAGGCGCCTAATGACACTACCCCCGTGATCGTATAAAGAGGTTCTGTATTTCCCAACATGATTGTTTATTTGTTTCCCCTTATCTCTGCCCTTAAAATTTCACCTCCTACCAACGGGGTTTCTTGACCCCAAGGGTCTGAAACAGGGGCGATCAAGTTGTCAGTGTAGGGTGCGGCAGTTTCACAGCGTCAAGACTGCCAAAGACTGCGTAGAGATAAATAAATAGACTACTCTTAGTTAAAGGTTATCACTATTTATGTACAACACATTTAACCGATAGTGTAGGCTACCGCCATAGTATAGTAATGAATGGACCAAAGTGTCAACAACGACAAAAAAAAAACGGACAAACACACCGTAAGGTGTATTTGTAATTGAACTACTAACAGACTACTATTTGCGGTGTTTTCTATTGTCGAGATGGGTGCTTTGTTCAGAGGCTCTCTCTGGGCAGGGGCCCTGCAGTACTAGCGGGGTGGGTGAGAGGGTGGGGGTCACTGGCTTTTGTGTGTGAAAGGCACCCCTCCTGCCCCCTAGTAACCACGTTACAAACACAACCTAGCGTCGCTGCTCTACGTATGTTGCGTTCAGCGTGGGGCGGGTGGGACATTCTACCGAAGCGCATTGTTGTGTTGGGGGATGCGAAGCAGACAGCAGCAGCCCTGTACGAACCAATTGAAGCCTTCCGAGCTAGGAAGCGGATATATCTCACACCCATGAATCTGTCATAAAGTACAGCGTTTATGCTCATGGTAAACCGCATTTCAACAGCTTCCGAGACTCCAAACGCACTAAACTTTGAACTCATATTTTATGTCTGAATAGCTCAAGCATTGCTCGTTGGATGAGAACATTGCGTACGGAATCCCAGTCTCTTTTGAGCAGGCCGTATCGCCATTGCTTTGAAAGACTGCTGGTGACACACTACCCACGGCTAGCAAAGCTGTCTGGACCGAGGTAAGCTTTGCGTGTTTTTGTTTATATTTTGTACCATGCATTCACGGGCAAATAGCGGAGATATATTCCAAATCCCGTGCTTAACAGCCAACCAGCTTCAATCTACATTGCCAGCTAACTTGCTAACATATCAAACTAGCTACATGTTTAAAGCCCCGTTGCCCGTTCTACTGACGCCATTTGGTCGTTTCCTAGCTAGTTGAAGCTAGCTTGCAAATGTTATTGTTAGGAATTCGCTTCTGGCTTCCCGTGTCTGCTGTGGGCAGAGAAAGATCCATCGCTTTTGTGATGAACCAGTGTTGCAATGGTAGGAAAGCTTTACAGCAGAGACTTGCTATCCATACACGTCCAGTTAAATGCCACCGCTACTCGAACACAAAATAGATGACTCTGCCATTAGTTTACAGAAGTAGTCGTAACCCTCGGAATTGCATTGTTTGTTTACCAACATCTCAACTTAAAACATTATCCTGTTAGTTTCCCAACTTTCCCGATTGTTTTGAATCTCTCGGAGTGAAAACGCCCCTTATCCAGACCAAAGCCTGGACGCTGAGATTGAATGAAATGTGTTTAGTTCCGCTGTTATCTTGACAGTTGAATCCACTGCGGGGGGATGTGGCAGCAGTTATCGCTGAAGGAAACCTATGTTTATCTCTGCAACATAAACCAGACATGTACCTTATCATTATCACACCTATATGCTTTAAAGTGGCACATTTTAGTCACTAAGTGCACCCCCCTCCCCGGTCGACCCCCCCCCCCCCACACACACACACACACACACATGTTAATAGCTTTTATAGCAAATAAATGCTGAATGGCCTTGCACTGTAATGTACCCCCCCAACACCCCCCCCCAGGCAATTTCATCCACTCTAGATCAGCAGTGAGATGAAAAGGCAGCCTTTTAAATTGTGCGGTCAGTGGTGCTTGGCTGTGTTATGGAGTTGTGAATTAATGCTTGCATGATATATTTAAAGTGTTAAAGTGATAGGCGTCAGGCTTCGTAATGCTGTTACACAATGAAAAAGGATTGCTCCATCTGTACACATGCCTTGTCAGTTACATGTCTACTTCCTGGTTGCCCTTACTGTCACTACCTTCACTGAACCAATCAGATTGTTTCCTCAGCTCAGCCTTACTCTGCTTCCTGTCTGCCTCCCTGTGTTCTCTCAGTTGCATGTCTATTTCCTGGTTGTTGTTATCTTCACTACCATGACTGAACCAATCAGAGTGTTTTCTCTACTCTGCTTCCTGTGTGTCTCTCCTCTCTCCTTTTACCCAACTTCCTTTTTGTTCCCTCCCCAATTCTCAGTTTCATGTCCTCTGATCCTGACCAATCAGGGCCTGTCACTCAACTCTTCCTTACCTCCTTGCTTCTTGTTGTCCTCTCACTCTTCCTGACTTCCTGTCTGCCTCTCCACAGCTGCCGTCGCCTTCGTGATGAGGAGGAAGTCCCGTCACCCCCGGACCCCCGTCCCCCAGCGCCCCCCTCAGCGGCCCCCCTCCCCCATCCATCCGTCCCCCAACAAGCACACCCTGACCTACGCCCAAGCCCAGCGGCAGGTGGAGGTGGAGGTGGCCGGGCGCACGCACCGACTCAGCATCTACGACAAGCTGGAGGTTGTTTCGGACGATGACCCCGTCTCCCAGGAGATCCTGGAGTGCAACAGCAACAAGGAGAACTCCCAGCAGCTTCAGCGGGCGCCACTCCGCTCCGCCCGGCTGAAGAAGAACCAGGAGAGGAGAAACGCCGCCGCCGCCGCCATGGCTGCTCCCGCCCCCTCCGCTCCTGGGGGGAACTCTCGAGGGGGAGGGGGGGGAGGAGGAGGAGGGGGAGGGGGAGCACAGACTGGCCCAGTCCTGCCTGAACCAAAGCTCCGCAGGGTGGAGTACAACCTCCCAGCTGTGCCCGGGAGGCCCTCCTCGCTGTACCGCTACGAGGAGAAGACGGAGGAGGAGCAGGACGAGGAGGTGGAGTACGACCTGGACGAGGAGGACCACGCCTGGCTGGAGCTGGTGAACGAGAGGAGGAGGAGCGAGGGCGTGGGACAGGTCTCCCACGGCGTCTTCGAGTTCCTGCTCGACCGCTTCGAGAAAGAGGCGCACGCGGAGAGTGTGGCGCGGGGCGGGGGAGGCGCGGGGGCGGTGGACGAGGACGCCGTCTGCTGCGTGTGTTCAGACGGAGAGTGCTACAACAGCAACGCCATCCTCTTCTGCGACGCCTGCAACATGGCGGTCCACCAGGACTGCTACGGTGTCCCCTACATCCCCGAGGGCCAGTGGCTCTGTCGACACTGCCTCCACGCCTCCCGCCAGCCTGCCTCCTGCATCCTCTGCCCCAACCGGGGCGGGGCGGTGAAGCGCACCGAGGACGGCCGCTGGGGTCACG
Source organism: Osmerus eperlanus (assembly GCF_963692335.1). Classification (NCBI taxonomy): domain Eukaryota; kingdom Metazoa; phylum Chordata; class Actinopteri; order Osmeriformes; family Osmeridae; genus Osmerus; species Osmerus eperlanus. Next base: position 615,632 of record NC_085034.1, on the reverse strand, counting down.
TGGTGTGCGCCCTGTGGGTTCCCGAGGTCGGCTTCTCCAACAGCACCTTCCTGGAGCCCATCGACGGCGTGGAGAACATCCCTCCGGCTCGCTGGAAGCTCACCTGCTACCTGTGTAAGCAGCGCGGTGCTGGCGCTTGCATCCAGTGCCACAAGGCCAACTGCTACACAGCCTTCCACGCCAGCTGCTCCCAGAGAGCCGGCCTGCTCATGAAGATGGAGACCATCAGGGAGGGGAGCGGAGACGCCAGCTTCTCCGTGAAGAAGACGGCGTATTGCGGGGCTCACTCCCCCAGCGGCGCCCCCCGCAGGCCCCTGAACGTCTATGATGAGGTCAGGACTGCACGGTTTATTCTCTTAACGTGACGATTAGATCAAGGATCAGTGAGTGTGTATTTGTAACAGTGTTTTCCAGACGCTACCAGGCACGGCAGCATCGTTAACAATAACATCTGGATTACAGTATCTAGCTAATTAACGTATCACGAACAAAACGTTTGAACAAAAAGTGATACTACTGGGCTATAATAATATCTCAACTCATCAGATCCCGCCCAGGAACGGCGTCTGTAGGAGAAGAGGCGGGGTGAAGAGGGGTAGGGGCCGGGGGAGGTCGAAGGTCAAGCAGAAGAAGAAGAGCAGAAAGGTGGAGGCTGAGCCAGAGGAAGTGACATCGCCACTTCCTGTCCCTTGCTTGTCCTCTGAGAGGTGAGTTTCTCTGGCTGAGATTTAGAACAACGGAGAACTAACTTGAGTAACAATCTAGTGAATGTATAAAAAAATATATACCTTTAACCTATAACTTAACCTTTTTCTGTATCTCTTCACTTCCATAATGTCCCGGGTCCGTGTGTTCAGGTTGAGCAGCATCCTGAACCAGGTGTCGGTGCAGAGGAAGAAGGCGTTCGTGGGGCTGGTGCTGAGCTACTGGGGCCTGAAGAGACAGACCAGGAACGGAGCGCCGCTGATCAGACGGCTGCTGTCCAGCCAGCAGGGCAAGAAGACCGCCCAGCTGCCGGTCAGTCTGCCTGCCTGCCTGTCCATTTGCCTGCCTGCCTGTCAGTCAGTCAGTCAGTCAGTCAGTCAGTCGCCAGTCTGCGCATTAATATAGACCTGTGTATGTGTGTGTGTGTGTGTGCAGAGGCAGAGTGAGGAGGAGTGCCAGGAGCTGAAGCAGAGGTTGAAGGCGTGGCATCGTCTGAGACACGACCTGGAGAGAACCAGACTGCTGCTGGAGCTGGTCCACAAGAGGGAGAAGATCAAGAGGGAGGAGGTAGGATTGCCTGTCTGTCTGCCTCTGTCTGCCTGCCTGTCTGTCTGCCTGTCTGTCTCTGTCTGCCTGTCTGTCTGTCTGCCTGTCTGTCTCTGTCTGCCTGTCTGTCTGCCTGCCTCTGTCTGCCTGTCTGTCTGCCTCTGTCTGCCTCTCTGTCTGTTTGCCTCTGTCTGCCTGTCTGTCTGTTTGCCTCTGTCTGCCTCTCTGTCTGCCACTCTGTCTGTCTGTCTCTCTCTCTGAGGGAGTTAGGAGCCCTGCCTGTCTCTTTTCTCTCTCTCAGTCCCTCCCTGCTCCTCCCTCTGCAGGTGAGGCTGCAGCAGAGCCTGCTGGAGATGCAGCTGGCCCCCTTCAGCCTGCTGCTCAGGGCCCTGCTGGACCAGCTGCAGGACCGGGACCAGGCCCGCATCTTCACCCAGCCCGTCGACACCTCAGAGGTGGGGGAGGGAGTTAGGAGGGGGAGGAGGGGAAGAAAGAGAGAGGGAAGTAGAGAGAGAGATCTAACCCTGTGTGCCCCCTGGCCCAGGTTCCAGACTACCTGGACATCATCCAGAACCCCATGGACTTCTCCACCATGAGGCAACGCGTGGACGCGCAGGCCTACCACTCGCTGGACAGCTTTGAGGCCGACTTCAACCTCATCGTGGCCAACTGCCTGAAGTACAACTCCAAGGACACGTACTTCTGGCGTGCCGGCGTGCGTCTGCGGGACCAGGGCGGTGCCGTGCTGAGGAAGGCTCGCCGCGACGCCCAGAGGATCGGCTTCGACGCCGCCAGCGGGATGCTGCTACCTACGCCGCCCAAGGTGGAGGCTCCGCCCACCTTCTCCTGGGAGGACGGTGAGGACACGAAGGAGCCGACTACCTTGTTTATGGATATGTTGGGTATTAAGTCAGGTTTCTAAGCCTGAAACTTCAGTGTGAAACTGTACATATGTAACTGTACATAATTAGAGGCATGTATGTAACGGTACATGTATGTAACCATATAATTTACATTTAGTCATTTAGCAGACGCTCTTATCCAGAGCGACTTACAGTAAGTACAGGGACATTCCCCAGAGGCAAGTAGGGTGAAGTGCCTTGCCCAAGGACGCAACGTCATTTGGTACGGCCGGGAATCGAACTGGCAACCTTCTGATTACTAACCTGATTCCCTAACCATTCAGCCATCTGACCTCAGTGTGTGTGTGTGTGTGTGTGTGTGTGTAACGGTACATGTATGTAACCATATCAGTGTGTGTGTAACGGTACGTCCTCTGTCTCAGTGGACCGTCTCCTGGTGGCGTCCCAGCGGCGACACCTCTCCCCAGAGGAGCAGCTGCAGCAGCTGCTGGAGAGGCTGGACCAGACCAGCGCCGTGAAGGCCTCGCCCTCCCGCTCCAGACGCCTCAAGCTGCTGAAGAAGGCCATCAACGACGTTCGCAGTGAGGCCAGTCTGAGGAGGGGGCTGCCCTCACTCTCCTCCTCCTCCCTCCCTCAGCGGGGGAGAGCCCCTGGGGAGGAGGGGGAGGCCAGCGGTCCCCATGGTGATGATGAGGGTGAGTACTCACGGACCGGAGAGACGGGAGAGGAGAGAGACCCAGGTGCTCCAGAAGGGGAGACTCCTCGCTGATGCCCCGGGGAGGAGGGGGAGGGACTGGGGAGATATTACATGTTTATGACGCCTTTGTTTCTCTGCTCTCTCTGCCTCCCTCCAGGTGACAAGTCTCTACCTCCTAAACTGGAGCCCTCTGACTCTCTACCCCCCCCCCCCGCCTCAGAGTTGGACTCCGAACCCCCCACTCTCAAGCCCATAGCCCCCCACTCCCCCACGCCCAGCTCCAGACGGGTCACCTTCGACGGGAAGGACCCCCCCAGCAACGCCCCCCATCGCGGCCGTCTCAACGGCCACTCCCACCCCCACCCGCTGTCCCAGGATGCACTGCTGCTGTCAGAGGGGGACGTGAGTGTGGTGGCCACTTCCACCCTGGCCCCGCCCTCAGGCTCCGTCAACAGACGCACCGCTGTGCTCTTCCGCAAGTCCAAGAGCAGCAGCCCACGCAAGGCCCCGCCTCCTGGAGGGGGAGGAGGGTCAGGAGGAGGGGGAGGGGGAGGAGGAGGGGGAGGGGGAGGGTCAGGAGGAGGGTCAGGAGGAGGGGGAGGGGGAGGAGGGTCAGGTGGAGGAGGAGAAGGGGGAGGAGGAGGGGGAGGAGAGGAAGGAGAGGAGGCCAAGGAGGAGTGCCCTCAGCTAGGCAGCAGCAGCTTCCTGTCGGTGGTGATCCCCAGGCTGGAGACCCTGCTTCAGGGAAGGAAGCGCAGACGCAGCGCCTGTAAGACAGGGGGCGCCGGAGAGGAGCAGGGGGAGGTTCCCACCAAACGCTTCGACACAGGTAAACACTGACTCTGGTATACAAAACTTTGTGTGGAAAAAAACGGTTCTTTTAAGGCTTGAAAAACTATTTGAAACTTTGTGTGGAAAAATCGTTTAGAAAAAAAGCTTTCAACGTTTTGAAATAAATTGGGGGGGAAAAGGTTTTGTGCAACTGTTGTTCAAAGGAAAATGATTAACCATAATGTCCCTTTTTATGAGTGAGACAAAAACACTCGGTGTAGCTGAGCCTTTACGCTCACAAAACCAAGATGTTTTAAATTGCGGTTAATAGTAAAATAGGTTAATCGCTTCATTCCTACTCAGGTAAACAACAACACTAACTCGGGAAAACAACAACATTCTCAGTACAACAAGATACCGACTTGGGTAAGAAATCGATAGCGGTGAAATATGGGAAGAAGGCTAGTTGAGTGTTTAATCTCCCCCAGGGCTGACCAACGGCTTTCTGGAGAAGGAGGAAGGTGAGGAGGAGCTGGTGTCCAGGAGCAGTCTGGAGCCACGGAGAAGATGGGCCTCAGAGTCCAGTATCTCCTCCAGCAGCAGCATGCTGGGAAGCACCAGGTACCCGCTGCCGTCTGGTCTCTCTCCCTGGTCTCTCTCTCTCTCCCTGGTCTCTCTCTCTCCCTGGTCTCTCTCCCTGGTCTCTCTCTCTCTCCCTGGTCTCTCTCTCTCTCCCTGGTCTCTCTCTCTCCCTGGTCTCTCTCTCTACCTGGTCTCTCTCTCTCCCTGGTCTTTTCCTGGTCTCTATCTATCTTGTCTTTCTCTGATCTATATCTTGTCTCTCTCTGATCTCTCTCCCCTCAGCTCCCTGCTGTGCCTCCCTCCATGTGGGAAGGGCAAACCTGCGCTGGTGCGCAGGAGCACTGTGGACGACAAGAGCGAGCTGATCGCCTGCATCCAGAACGGCAACTTCGCCCGCGCTGCCAGGATCGCTGCTGGTAGGATCTACTTACTACAATCATTATTATTATTTATTTTAAGTGTTATTATATAGTATTTATATGTGTATATATTCCAGAGGTGGGTAATAGCAGTATATATATGTGTTTCTTATATACTAGTGTAATAATTGGACCAATACGCTGTTCCTATTGGTCCAGAAGACGTTCTCAAAAGTTAATAATACCGTTTATATACCTCCTGAAAGTTCGCAGAGGTAAATAAACGGTTTTATGGACCTAGCAACAAGCTGTTGCCTTGGAGATGTAGCCATTGACCTCAACAACGTGGCATCTGCTCGGCAACAAAGTAGCCTAAATTGCCCCAAAAAAAACTAAAACAACCAAATATGGTTTTTGCACAGGTCCGCAAACGCCCCATAATCGCTTCCCGTTATAAAGAAGTATCTGAAGCAGACAGAAGAAGAATTGATGTTGTTGATATGTTGCCTTGGAGGTGTAGTGACGTCACCAGTGCAAGTGCAGCTGATTGCTCTGACAACATGGCGTCTGCTCTCGACATGTTTGATTTGTGATCTTCCCACGTATTGTTGTAGTATATAAGAAACCAAATGTTTACTCCTCGACAGGTCAGCAAATGCTTTGTCTCCTCGATTTGTTAAAACGTTTGTTAACCGAGACCGTAGGTCGAGGTTTACAAACAAATCGTTTTAACAAATCTCGGTTTACAAAGGTGTTTGCAGACCTGTCGAGGAGTACACATTTGCTGTATATATTCCAGAGGTGTGTAAGAGCAGTATATATGTGTATATATTCCAGAGGTGGGTAATAGCAGTATATATATGTGTATATATTCCAGAGGTGGGTAATAGCAGTATCTGGATGCCTGCTAGTGCTGCTGCTGTAGTGCTGGAGCCTCTGAAACTGGTCTGGGCCAAGTGCAGTGGATACCCCTCCTACCCTGCCCTGGTGAGTTAGTTACCCCTCCTACCCTGCCGAGTTAGTTACCCCTCCTACCCTGCCCTGGTGAGTTAGTTACCTCTCCTACCCTGCCCTGGTGAGTTAGTTACCCCTCCTACCCTGCCGAGTTAGTTACCCCTCCTACCCTGCCCTGGTGAGTTAGTTACCCCTCCTACCCTGCCCTGGTGAGTTAGTTACCCCTCCTACCCTGCCCTGGTGAGTTAGTTACCCCTCCTACCCTGCCCTGGTGAGTTAGTTACCCCTCCTACCCTGCCCTGCTGAGTTAGTTACCCCTCCTACCCTGCCCTGCCGAGTTAGTTACCCCTCCTACCCTGCCCTGCTGAGTTAGTTACCCCTCCTACCCTGCCTTGGTGAGTTAGTTACCCCTCCTACCCTGCCTTGGTGAGTTAGTTACCCCTCCTACCCCGCCTTGGTGAGTTAGTTACCCCTCCTACCCTGCCTTGGTGAGTTAGTTACCTCTCCTACCCTGCCCTGGTGAGTTAGTTACCTCTCCTACCCTGCCCTGGTGAGTTAGTTACCTCTCCTACCCTGCCCTGGTGAGTTAGTTACCCCTCCTACCCTGCCCTGGTGAGTTAGTTACCCCTCCTACCCTGCCTTGGTGAGTTAGTTACCCCTCCTACCCCGCCTTGGTGAGTTAGTTACCCCTCCTACCCTGCCTTGGTGAGTTAGTTACCCCTCCTACCCTGCCTTGGTGAGTTAGTTACCCCTCCTACCCTGCCTTGGTGAGTTAGTTACCCCTCCTACCCTGCCTTGGTGAGTTAGTTACCCCTCCTACCCTGCCTTGGTGAGTTAGTTACCCCTCCTACCCTGCCTTGGTGAGTTAGTTACCCCTCCCACCCTTCCTTGGTTAGTTAATTACCCCTCCTACACCCCTCTCTGTCCCCCTCCCCAGATCATCGACCCCCTCATGCCCCGTGCAGGGTGCCAGCATAACGGGTTGTCCATCCCCACGCCTCCCCTGGAGGTGCTGAAGGTGGGGGAGCAGATGCGGCAGAAGGCCGAGGACACACTCTTCCTCGTCCTCTTCTTCGACAACAAACGCAGCTGGTGAGAAGCCTGCCTGTCTGTCTGTCTGTCTGTCTGCTTGTCCTGTATGTCTCTCTCTCTCTGTCTCTCACGCATGGTAACGTGCTGACCTGAGCATGGTGTGTCTGTCCCTCCAGGCAGTGGCTCCCCAGGTCCAAGATGGTTCCCCTGGGCGTGGACAAGACCGTGGACAAGATCAAGCTGATGGAAGGTCGCTCCTCCAGCATCCGCAAGGCGGTGCTCACAGCCTTCAGCCGCGCGCGAAGCCACCTCAGTGTCGTCCAGGACCAGCCTGGCAGCGACCTCAGCGACGTGGACTAACACACACACACACACACATGGACGCACACACACACGCACAGACGCACACTTCCTCTGTGTCATTTCCACCCCAGATTAACTTTTATAACCTTGCACCCTTGAATATATCGGACACTAACTTATTTTGTAGATTTGAGGAACGCAACAATATGATGGGTACAGAGAAACGACTTTTTGTAGTATTTATAAATATATTTTTTGCTGAATCATGTTCTGACTGGGCTGTGTTCTCTGTATCCTTTGCTGTAAACCTGAACAGTGTGTCAGTGTGTGCTTATAGTACACACACTCACACCCCGTTATGATCAAACATGGCGAAGACACCCCTGCTTTCTAAGTATTTTCCATACTCGTCCATGTGATGTTTTTTTAAGTGTTAAGTTAAAGTTATTGAAAGTTTAAAAATGTAAGATTCAATTTGGCCTTCTTTTATTTTTATTTTTTTTTCATCAAGTGAAATCACGTTCTTTTAATGATGGCGTTGAGTATATTTTTGTTGATACATACTGTGTTTTTATGATTAAGTATATATCCGTATGTTACACTGTGTCACAGGGGAAGTCGTTGTTATGGAAACCAGAAGTGCGCTGTTCTCAAGAAACCAAAATAAAAAATGCTGCCCAGAAATATATTAAAAAAAAATGTTTATACTAATGTTGGTGTGTGTGTGTGAGAGAGAGTGTGAGAGAGAGAACGTTATTGCAAAACAAACATATTTTTTACATCCTGACTGATTGACTGTTACCAGAGCCCTTGATGGTAGATGTGTTAATTTATTGTAAAGTATTTTGGACAAAAAAAAGAGCTCATAAACCAGTAAAATATCAACTTTTGTTGCCTTCTTTTGAGTTGCTTATGGTGAATTTCACAATTTAATCTTCACATTACCTTTGTTATTGTAAATGCATACTGATGTAGGCTATGTACTGGGTAGCATTGGGTATCGTTTTGGAATTTCTTATTTTTTTATACTTTATATTAGACTTTTGTTTGGTTATTTGATCTGGCCATGTAGGCTCTGGCCGTGACTTAGTTTCTTTTGTTAAGGAAACGCTGACAATAAATAAATCCAGATGTGAAATCGTGAAGACTTGTTCCGGCAGTTTCGTCACATGAGGTTTGGTCTCTTGCCGAATCTTAATAATAATAATAATAATATATTTTATTTGTAATTCGGATTTCGGTTAGAGAAGCGGCGAACAAGCCACGCCAGCATCCTCTCTTTTCTTCACAATTCTCTAATTAACTAACACACACACACACACACCTTCCTTATTCAATAGCCTACTGGTTTGTCGCTCCCGTTGATATTAAAAACGTTCTCTACCATAGAAGTCCGTTCCAGTTCCGGGAGATGCCTCGTATTACCAGCAGCCACCACAAGAACGCGCTGTTGCTCCATTCTCGTTGCGAAGACAGCTCACCAACGGCAGTCGCTCCGGTTTGACAACCCGTCGTAACTACAGGTGTGTTTAACCACTCCACACCGACACATACTATGTGTGAAGTTTGATATTTTTAAAGCATCTCTTTCAGAACTTCTCAAAAGAGAGGGAGGGGGTGGATGGCTGTGACGCCGGTCAATTGCTGTAAGCTATGGCGACGCTAACCGCTAAATCACCTCATTCTCCCGCCGATTTGCGTTGATGAATATGTAAAACGGAAGTTTCTTCGAGGCGCACGAATCCAATTGTTTGGTTCGGTCGGTGTCCACAGGTAGACACGGTCATATGCTAAAGAGATGCTAATGTCCCTGCAATGTCTCGGGCTAACGGCGGCCCACCGCCGAGTGTCACTTCCCATCTTTAATACGGATAAAGATAATGGCGTCAAACCCGCAGCCGTCTATCCCGCTGTCTATCAACCGAACAATCAGCTCCTAATGGAGCGTTGAGGTAAACAGACAGGTACGTATGTGTGTGTGTGTGTGTGTGGGGGGGGGGGGGGGGGGAGTCAAGCGTGAATATCAATATCTCCACATCAGCGTCCTCATTCGACTTTGACAGAGTTGAGGGGAGCTAATGAATGTTTCACCGCGGTTGGAGGAAGGCTCGGGACGTTGGACCGCTCGGGGCTATGCAATGTCGTGTTTTGATGGTCGGAGCCACTTCCTGATATTCCAGCCCAACGACTGAAGGCTTCGACCTATAACAGTGGCGAAGGTTCGTTTTCAAATGTTATTGATTTCTCAGATTTTTTAAGAAATTGAGGATGAGGCCCTTATTTGCCGCTTTCAAAAGTATTCTATGTATAATAAAAGCTACGCCACCGGATCTATAATGCGTGTCACCTCCATCTCTCTACCAGATGCAGTGTTACAGATGTTACATGCTATTCATTTACGCTGGTCACGCTCACAGGCACCACTTTAAAGCCTTCAGACCTTCAGGTTTTGTGTTTTGGTTTGTCTCATGTAACTTTAAACCTAGGTTCAGATTATAATTTTTAATTATTCACTCCATGTCATAAATAATAACATAGAGAGAGGGGGGGGAGAGAGGGAGAGAGAGAGAGAGGGAGAGAGAAAAGGAGAGCCCCCACCCACCCTCCCTCCACACCCAGCCCCCACCCTCCCTCCCTCACACCCCCCCAGCCCCCACCCACCCTCCCTCCACACCCAGCCCCCACCCTCCCTCCACGATGGATTTTCCACCCAGACAGACTGGGCGCTGCGATGCCCGCAATGAGATTCTCTGTTAACTTAATTGGCTTAAAAAGAGAAGTTCTGCAGTTTGTGCTCTGTTTCTCTCCCAGAGAACTTCATGCTGATGACATGAGGAGTCTCAACAAAGGTTAACAGACACATATATTCCTGGGTATATTATAGTTAGATAATATAATTGGCACAAACATGCATGCACTCATTCACACATGCATAGGCACGCAAGAAATAATGCACATATATAAACACGCACACACACATAGAACCGCAGCTCGGAAGAGCAGGGTAAAACTTGAACTTTGTTTGCATACGTTATGCTAATATTTGTTACATTTGCCAAGCAGAGCTTTTGGCTTCGTCACCCGTCACTCATTTATATTAACTAGAGGGAGGGAGGGAGGGAGGGATTTGAATACATTTTCTTTTAAATGCTCCAAACCCTAATCTTTCTGGAGTTGTTTGTGAAGGTGTGACTTGGATCTGTCATGTTTACTCCTTTTGGCAACTGCACTCGTCACTGCGGAGGAACAGATGTGTCAATAACTAACTTACACACACACTTACACACTTACACACACACACACACACACACACACACACACACTCACTTACACACACACACACATGCCAGATGAATGTGTTGCAGAGTCCTCTCTCTCCCAGAAGGACCATGTTGGAAGGACAGAAAGCAGAGTGAGTGTTCTATTGTGACTTTCTGATAGGTTGGTGACATGCCCTCCTACCTTCCCCCCTCCTCTCTCTCTCCTCTCTTACCCCCTCCTCTCTCTCTTCTCTCTCTCCTCTCTTCCCCCCTCCTCTCTCTCTTCTCTCTCTCTCCTCTCTTCCCCCCCTCCTCTCTCTCTCTCTCTCTCTCTCTCTCTCTCTCTCTCTCTCTTCTCTCTCTCTCTCTCTCTCTCTCTCTCTCTCTCTCTCTCTCCTCTCTTCCCCCTCCTCTCTCTTCTCTCTCCTCTCTTCCCCCCTCCTTTCTCCTCTCTCCTCTCTTCCCCCCTCCTTTCTCTTCTCTCTCCTCTCTCCTCTGTGCACCAAACTGCCTGTTTGTGGATCATGTGATTGAAACACTTCACAGCATCACAGAAAACTCAGTAAGTTGCGAGAAGACGTGGGCTTTGTGACTGTGTAACTTTGAGTTAGTATTGAGATTTATTCCGGTGTTATTCCCAGAGCAGAGGGATATTCTCAGACAGCATGGTAGCAGGTCCCCAAACACCTGATGGATCGAAATAGAGTTCAGAAAACGGATGGGAGAACTATTTATTTTCTCTTTCTTTCTCCCTCTTCCCCTCTTTCTCTTCCCCCTCTCTCTCTCTTTCTCTCTCACAGAGGAGGACTGTAATAATAATAGCTGTAATAAGTATAAATTAGTGAAGGGACAGATTTACACTAGCCCTGGTCTGGTGCTAGCAGAACTACACAGTAACAAGTTAGACTAACGAGCTCGTTAGCATCGACTCCAACCTCGTTACTGCTCTGACCAATCACAGGGATACCAGGCCAAGAGATGAGGAAAGAAGAGGAGAGAAGAGAGCGTGGGGGGATGTTCTTGTGAGTGTGAGTATCATACTATGACAGCTGCCAAATAGCACATAAAAATAGACTATATTCACAGTAATATACACACACACACAAATACACACACACACACAGACTGTGTTCACAGCTACCTCGCTCTGAGATAAAATTGACATCTGGGCCCTAAACAGTTATTGTGTCTCTCGTAACCGGTGAGACAGTGAGCTACACAGTCGTAAATATGGACTAATGTCCAGGTTATGGGTCTGTGATGAGCATGTGTGTGTGTGAGTACATGTCAGGGATGAGTTCTAGCTAGCCATGGTAAACTCCTACTTTCCACCACTATCTAGCAAGATGTGTGTGTGTGTAGTCCTCGGCCTGCAGCAGTATAAATGTTTGAGAGTAGGATTGAGTCTCTGGTCTGGACAAACGCTGATTTAAGAGGTCAGTGTTCCAGCTATCTGATTGGTCAGTGTTCCAGCTCTCTGATTGGCTGATGTTGTTGTTGTTTGTTCGTAGGCAGCAGCAGGTAGGAAAACTCGTCGCCGTGGTGATCGTATTCTGGTTTTATTTGGTGCACGGTTGCTATGGTTTTACTGACGTCTTCTTTGTTTTAACCATTTAACACACAAACACACACTCTGTAAATCACACATTCATACTAGCCCCTCACACACACATACGCACACCCATAGATATACACAGGCAGATTTAGTACACACACACACACACCTGAAGGGTGTCAAGCTGCATGGGGTTGTGGGAGTTTAGAGTTGACTAAAAGACTATGGCCCGAATTCCAATACTCTGTCTTACCACTAGCCCTTACCCCTAGCACTTAGTTTACCCCTAGCACTTAGTTTACCCCTAGCCCTTGTGTCTCGAAACTGAGGGGTAAGGGCTACATAGCCCTATGAAATGAGACACCACTTGGTTACGTATATCGATGTCTCCAAGCAAGTAGTGTTATGTGTTATGCACTGATATCAAACGAAAATTCACTGCTAATGGAGTTTAGCAGCAAAAACATTTGGTTTTAAGGGTGTATACCCCTTCGTCTTAGCCCTAGCCCTCGATCAAAAAGAGCATTGGGACACCACTTACTCTCACGTGAACGTGCAAAACTAAGGGGTAGGGCTAAGGGGTAAGGGTTAGGGGTAAGGCTAGGGGTAGAGGGCAAGGGGTAGGGGTAAGGGGTAGGTAGGGGTAAGGGGTAAGACAAAATATTGGATTCGGCCTACAACTCCCACAACCTTGCCTCCTGTGCAGCCTCCACCCACTCCTTCAATAGGAAATTGATTTAGAACAACCACTTTATAACTTTTTCTCTCTACCCCTCCTACGCCCTTCTCTTCCTCTCCTCATCTCTCCTCCTTCTCTCCCTCTCTCTCCCCCTCTCCCTTTATCCCTCACTCTCTCTCCCCCTCTCCCCTTATCCCTCCCTCTATCTCTCCCCATCTCCCTTATCCCTTCCTCTCTCTCTCTCTCCCTCTCCCAGATCAAACAACAGCAGATCTCTCTCTCCTCCTGTCTGGTTCATTAATGAGCATTATCGCCCCGCTAATGGGAATTATAATTAGTCAGATGAAGAAGATTATCTTGGAATAATTAGCTGTGTCTGTCGGCTTAAATTAGAATGACACAGGAGATGAACATGGAAGAGTGGGAGAGGAGGAGAGGAGAGGAGGGAAGGAGAGGAGGAGAGGAGGGAAGGAGAGGAAGAGAGGAGAGGAGGAGAGGAGGAGAAGAGAGGAGGGAAGGAGAGGAGGAGAGAGGAGGAGAGGACAGGAGGGAAGGAGAGGAGGAGAAGAAAGGAGCAGAGGAGAGGAAGAGAGGAGAGGAAGAGAGGAGAAGAAGAGAGGAGAGGAAGAGAGGAGAGGAGGGGGAAGGAGAGGAGGAGAGACCGGGGAAGGAGAGGAGGAGAGAGGAGAGGAGGGAAGGAGAGGAGGAGAGAGGAAGAGAGGAGAGGAGGGAAGGTGAGAGGAGGGAGGAGAGGAGGAGAAGAGAGGAGGAGGAGGAGA